>NC_080566.1:25782500-25927500 GCF_030253575.1 Rhododendron vialii
ATTATAGAATTGGATGATCTTGTTAGAATGTTTCATGCTTACTTTTGTCCTACCGCGAAGTCTTTGCATGTAAACGAGACACGAGAACCGAGAAAGTAGAAACATGGCACCTATGGTGTGATTAATGAAAGGAAATATTTTTCGAGGAAGGAAATATTTTGAAACTACATTATGACCGGTTTTGGTTGCATAATGTGAGTTGTGTGTGTGCGTGTGTAAAAGAAAGATTTTTGAAAAACCCAATGAGAACCCGGAGCGGCGGAATCATTGTGGAGATACTCGGGAACCCAGAGCGGCGGAACCGAGGGTTTTGAATTGTGGCTTGGTTATCCGCGGTACGGATCCAATGCTGATGTGTGCCAATGGGAACCCGGTACGGCGGAACCATTGTGAGGAAACTCGGGAACCCAGAACGGCGAAACCGAGGTTGGGTGTGTTAAAAACGATGATTTTTTGAAAAGGTGATACATTTATGAAATGTGGAAAATGTTGACACGGTCTATGATGAGTTGCGTAGGAGAAACTCAGAAAATCTTGGACACCAACGATAGTTGATTAATGAATATGGATGTGTCATTGTTAGCTGTGTATACATGTATCATGTGGAAATCGATGTTTTATTATAACCTGTTGTTTGTAAGTTATGGATTAGCGGGTATGGGATTGTTCTGCTGAGCTTTTGTAGCTCATGGTGTTACCTTTGGTGACCCTGGCATATTATATCAATGGCGACGCTGGTATAATGTGTCAGACTTTGTAGATATTCAAGACGAACAGTTCACCGTGGAAGCTTTTGGAGCAGAGGAGCTTGCTAGGATAGAAGAGCAAGCAGAGTAGTATTAGGAACCCTAGTTTCCTTCCTTGTTGATTAAATGTACCCTTTACTTATGATGTATTTATGATGTAATAATGAGCCAGACTTTCTTTATTATGTAATAAATGCCTCATTAACGTACCCAAAATTCGGGGCGTTACAGACCACGTTTTAAACCAACATCCGAATGCAGGGTCACTAATGATTGTGCAAACTCATGATTCAAGGCAATTTTATATAAATCATCATATAAATCACCAAAACCAACCATTATTGAATTAAACATCAATTTGAGTTTTCGACAACCAAATGAAACTGAATATCCAGAACAATCTAATCTAGATAAAGAAACCAAATTTGTCACGCCCTCGATTTTCAACATAATAAAGTAATACATTTCAATAAAAGAGAAACCTCGCATATCATATACGTTACCCAAATGAGTTTCCCACCTGTTTAATTTACAAACAAGTCCTTAAGTTTAGATAATTACAACTTTAGTCAAAAGAAAATTCAGTAATAATAAGTTACAAAACCACCTTTAACAAAATGAGATCTTCACAAAGATGACGAAATAACCAGTGATGTCAGCTTCCAAAAGACTTTTACTGTCAAGCACACAATGCATGCAATCTATTGCCCGGCATCAGAACCTGAAAAGAAAGATTTGGTTGAGCTACACTAGCCCAGTAGAGAATTCTAAGCTCAAGCTATATGCAATTTGAATGAACCATGCACCGAGAATGAATGAGTACTGACAGATACGCCTATACCACAAATGACTACCAACAAGCTGCGAATTATCGCCTAAGAGTCCTAGACTTCACATCAATGTCACTAGCCGTTTACTTCTTTAACTAGTTACATTATTAAACTCACGTCATCTCACACTTGTCTATAATCAAATCAAAACATCTTATTATTCTCCGTATGATAGTACAATCTTTCTCGTGTCCACATTGATCTTCATTAAATCCCTTAATTGCAAAACCTTTCTTTTCCTTTAATCCGGTATTTCCCATCAAATAATCACTAGGGTCACCTCGGGTCTAGTTCCCTCGAGCGCAGGGTCACCCCGAGTCTTTTCCCTCAATAACAATAATCAGGTGGGGTCACCTTGGGTCTAGTTCCCTCGAGCGCAGGGTCACCCCAAGTCTTTTCCTCCAATAATATGAATCAGTTGGGTCACCTCGGGTCTAGTTCCCTCGAGCGCAGGGTCACCCCGAGTCTTTTCCCTCAATAACGACCACTTGGGTCACCTTTCACACTTTTCACAATCGACATCATTTCATAATCAATTTCATCATCCCTTTAACGGTTATACCACTGAAATTTTAATTAATCATTACGTGACTCCACAAATATACATGTTCATGCCTTTTCATTAATTTAGCCATTCACATTTGACATAGCATACTAAGCCCGTACATATAATCCTACCATACTTTATCCGTTAGTTTCTACACTTGAGCCTCATAGAGAGAGTGTCAAAAGGATTAAAAGGTTTGACGAGTCGAGAGGACACGAGTTATTTCCTCATTTCAAACAATTCTTTCTCACATCAATTTTCACTTCAAGCATTCCAAACAATCTACCAATCTACCACGTTGACTACATCTCAAACCGTTCCTAACTGTCATCCATATCAAGACTCGGACTAATTAATTATTACACGCCTATTCCTTTAAGTACACCATAATCTCACGCGTCCTCACCGTACCTCTAAGTACATTTCCCGTACCTTCACACGCCACATATTAATCCACGACTAGACTCTACGATGCCCGATTATCTAGTTTATATACTCGGAGTCCGTAAAAGCATGTACTAAAGGAATCTAAGAATTTTACGAGTCGAGAGAGAGAACGGATTGCAATACCACTCATCGAATCCCTAGACATGTTCACTCTAGTCCATTGGATGCCACTCTAAGTGAGAAACGAGCAATACTCACCAAAACGCTTGGAAGAATACACGACAAACTCATTAGAGTCGATGAGAGGCTTCGACATGTAAGTTGAAAGATATAGGAAAGCAGCTGAAAGATACTGCAGCAGCTCAAATAAGCAGGTGAAAGCAGGTGAAACTTCTAGTCTCCTACCGGTAGGCAAGCAAGTCCTACCGGTAGAGCTTGAAAACAGAAAGGCTAACATTCCGATAAAACCTAGACCTACCGGTAGGTGAACAAGTCCTACCGGTAGAAACTCCAATTCACGCAACCTACCGGTAGGCAAGCAAGTCCTACCGGTAGAACTTGGAAACAGAAAGGTCAACATTCAAATTCGAGCGTGACCTACCGGTAGGCAGGAAATTCCTACCGGTAGAAGTTCGATACATTGAGCAGCTTTTGAGCTGCTGCTGTACGTTTGAGCTGGTTGACAAAATTTCTCAATCGTTCTACCGGTAGGGTAAAAGCTCCTACCGGTAGGAGGAGTTACTTACAGACGATTTCAACAGATTTCGACAGAAAATTTTAAGTTTCGATCCAATCTCAACGACAACCAATACCAGCTCGAATAAGGCATAAAAACATTCAAATAGCATATAAAGTGAGGTAGAATTCCCTACCTCGAAGTCGGAGCACGAAACCCAAGAAGTTACAAGCCCTAGCTTTCCGAAAACCTTGTTCCAACCGGAATACAACTTCTCCGAGCTCGAACCGGAGCGATACGGACCACAATACACGAGTAGAAGATGGAATGGAGGTTATTTGTTGTGGGTTTTGAATTTAGAGGTGAGTTTTTGGGTGAGGGAGTGAGAGAGGTAGAGAGAGCCGAGAGAGAGAACGGGAGAGAGAATGGGATGGGGTTTTGGGAATTATTTTCCCCTGGCACACACACACTTATACACACATGCACCTTATCACACTAACACCCACATATTTTAAACTCTTGCACATTGACCCACAATTAAAATAAACTCAATCAATTTCACATTTTATTTTATTATTATTATTTTTTTTTTTATAAAATGTTCAAATAATATCCGAAAAAATACGGGTCCTTACACCCTACCCTCCTTAAAGAAATTTCGTCCTCGAAATTAGATAAGGCAAGCCTAATCATGCCAAGCATCACATCAACATACTCCAACTGTAACACTATCCATTATACAACAATTCAATAACCATCGAAGTCTACGTCTAGATTCATATCAAGCAGACCACAACAAACACACGTATATCTTTCGAACTTCGTACCCCCATTTCCACGTAACCATGCACTAACAACATCAGCTTACCTTTCAACAATGGACTACGCGAGTCTAAGGTACGCATCGGTTTCTCATCATAGGACACTTGAACTTCTAATTCAATTTCGGACCTTTCTAACACATGCAATGGATTTATTTCATACCTCCTCAATCTCCGTATACAGAATGCGTCATATATTTTGAAAAAGTTAGGCGGCAACGTCAAACGGTTCACAGTTTCTAAACTTTTCTTTATTATACAAATCCTATACACAATTATCTATCTCACCATAGAGATCTTACCTCCTAAGTATAATCAGATAATCCATTTGACTTCCCGAGACTTCCATCTAGAATGGGCGGTGATCAAGCGCCTCTTCCAAGTGGATTTCACCGGTTGTCGCCTGGGTATCCCAAAACATGTACATAGTGTCCGACACTTAAACTATCCTTCTTACGGTGAACGCTTCCTTTCTGCCAGAACGAGACAAGCCCCAACGCAACTATGCTTTACGAAATTCATGATTTCCCTTCTTCAAATAACATTGGGTGACGTCGACGGTCAACACAATCCTTTGGTCAGCCCTCCGCAGTTAGCAATCTTTGACGATCTTTACCTTTCTCTTTTCGGTCATTCTCCCTCGAGCTTCCAACTATCGTTGGCGAATCGAATTAATTGTTTTAGCGGGTCCATAACACAAGCCAATCCTTCTAAAAGTCGCACCAAATTTTCACTCTAGGTTGGGTCATTCTATATTTCGAGAAGGATTCGATTTGTCATCTCAAACGAAACGAATAAGCTACAAAACTCAAGCAGTGTTAATCAAGAATTGGAAGAATGGTAACGAGGCATCCGAAATTTAGAGAACACGCGGAATCTTTAGGGCGGTTTGGCAACAATTCAAACTACCTTTTTATGATAACCCAAGAAATTTGAAGTGACAGATCATAACTCTCTTATTGCTCTACAAGTCAGGGGAGTCAACGGATAACGTTTCTCAAACAAAAGATTTCGATATTAAGAATAAGTACTAGGTAATGAGACTGATCTCTCGCAAACCAATTGATCCAAAATAGGAAATTTCCCATACTAGAAATGAGTAGAACTTTCAACAATTTGAGACTAAGCATTACAAGATGAATCATGTGCCTCCAGAATTGAGGAACCACGACAGAGTAAAATACCACTGAAAGAAATTTCCACAATTGAATTTGTATTGAACGGTGTCAATGAATAGACATCAATAGATATGTCACCACAAGATTGACTCCAACAATGGAAATTCGAACCAACCAAACAGGCAAGGGCAAACAAACAGATACAAAACGGATATGAGTTCAAATCATATGACTTCTTAGTCATGGGACCAAAATGGATGATGGCCCAAGCAGGCAATAATGGGAACAAGGTCTAAATTTTGATAGTGCTAACGAATTTGTATTTCATACGGTACATAGTCAAAGGTTGGGTTCAATAGATTGATGTTTGCAAATTAAATACTCATATGGGATAACGGTTACAAGCAAACGACGAAAATGATAATCGCATCAAGGAAATCTAAACTGACCAATGAAAATTTATCTCAAGCAGGATGATGTCAAATAAGACCTTGAATAGGGAACGAGAAACACTTTTCAAATTTGATAGCAACAGTGTCATAAGATACTTCGCTACAAGAATTTAAATATGTCCAAGAAAAGCTAGGAAGGGATCGTATGACAATTGACTTAAATACTGAGAATTATAACGGGTCATCCACCCACTGGACTTCACGGAAGAATAAATTACGATACAATTCTAACAATATTTAGCTTGGCCAACGAAAGATGGTAATAAAAGAAACAACTCTTCTAAAATCACATTTGAGATGTCACCAATCATCATGGATACAAACAATCCCTGTCCAAATCAAACCAAATCTCGATATAAACAATTTAAAGAGGTCAAGGACAACACTTCAATATGGAATGATTAACCTCTAATCTGGGCAAATATGATCTATCGATATTTCTCAACACGCGTGGACTAAGATTTCTTATTTTCTATTCCAAACATGGACAAGAATAGGATTCTCAATGAGTGAAATGCTTCCAAATCAAAAGTATTGTAAAGAATGAGTAAAACAACTAGAAAAAGACAATACCTCAACAAGCGACGTTTCTAAGAGCTAGAGAATATGAGGAAGTGGTAGTTTAGCTACGGAACTGCATCTGTTGTTGTTTCGACGTATATGTATCCTGCTGCATTGAGCTCGACTCACCAGGTACTCCCAATTCCCGAAGACAATTCCTTGCCATGTGGCCACGTTCACCGCAAGTATAACAAGATCCCCCACGCCATGGGCATTGAGAACGAATATGACCAAGCTGACGACATCGATAACACACAGTCTGACACTTGAGAAGAGCTCTTGGAGTCCCGATATAAAAAGGTGGCTTAAAGCCCTGCTGGTCCTGAATAAAGTGATCTGATACTCTAGGTTTCTTCCTTCCTGAACTCTCAACACTCTTAGAAGATGATCTTGTGGTAACGACTCGATGCCTAGTTTCTCCCACATTCACACCACCTTGCGCACCTTCCAGTGTCTCGACACCTTTCCCACACTCAACAATCTCAGGAAACATCACTTCATCCTTGGCACATTGACTCACTTCATTCTCTCCGTTTGCACTACAGCCCTGGTGCTCACTATCCCTGGTTTCACCACACCTATCTCCACGTCTTGAAGACATCCTACTATGGAAGCATAAGAAATGAAATCATCAACATTAGCCACCTAATTATGTGCTATAGGTCTCCAACCTTTCCAACCAAAGTCAACAATTTTGCGCCACTCTATCGTGATATATATATGCAATGTCACATCGACATACTGACTCTTCATGCAAGCACACATGTGATTTTGTAAAAAGATGCAGCAATTTTTTTTTTTTGAACCCATGAGACCAAAAGTCTCCCCACGGTCTCAAGGTATTCTAAACTTACGCTCTGATACCAAGTTGTCACGCCCTCGATTTTCAACATAATAAAGTAATACATTTCAATAAAAGAGAAACCTCGCATATCATATACGTTACCCAAATGAGTTTCCCACCTGTTTAATTTACAAACAAGTCCTTAAGTTTAGATAATTACAACTTTAGTCAAAAGAAAATTCAGTAATAATAAGTTACAAAACCACCTTTAACAAAATGAGATCTTCACAAAGATGACGAAATAACCAGTGATGTCAGCTTCCAAAAGACTTTTACTGTCAAGCACACAATGCATGCAATCTATTGCCCGGCATCAGAACCTGAAAAGAAAGATTTGGTTGAGCTACACTAGCCCAGTAGAGAATTCTAAGCTCAAGCTATATGCAATTTGAATGAACCATGCACCGAGAATGAATGAGTACTGACAGATACGCCTATACCACAAATGACTACCAACAAGCTGCGAATTATCGCCTAAGAGTCCTAGACTTCACATCAATGTCACTAGCCGTTTACTTCTTTAACTAGTTACATTATTAAACTCACGTCATCTCACACTTGTCTATAATCAAATCAAAACATCTTATTATTCTCCGTATGATAGTACAATCTTTCTCGTGTCCACATTGATCTTCATTAAATCCCTTAATTGCAAAACCTTTCTTTTCCTTTAATCCGGTATTTCCCATCAAATAATCACTAGGGTCACCTCGGGTCTAGTTCCCTCGAGCGCAGGGTCACCCCGAGTCTTTTCCCTCAATAACAATAATCAGGTGGGGTCACCTTGGGTCTAGTTCCCTCGAGCGCAGGGTCACCCCAAGTCTTTTCCTCCAATAATATGAATCAGTTGGGTCACCTCGGGTCTAGTTCCCTCGAGCGCAGGGTCACCCCGAGTCTTTTCCCTCAATAACGACCACTTGGGTCACCTTTCACACTTTTCACAATCGACATCATTTCATAATCAATTTCATCATCCCTTTAACGGTTATACCACTGAAATTTTAATTAATCATTACGTGACTCCACAAATATACATGTTCATGCCTTTTCATTAATTTAGCCATTCACATTTGACATAGCATACTAAGCCCGTACATATAATCCTACCATACTTTATCCGTTAGTTTCTACACTTGAGCCTCATAGAGAGAGTGTCAAAAGGATTAAAAGGTTTGACGAGTCGAGAGGACACGAGTTATTTCCTCATTTCAAACAATTCTTTCTCACATCAATTTTCACTTCAAGCATTCCAAACAATCTACCAATCTACCACGTTGACTACATCTCAAACCGTTCCTAACTGTCATCCATATCAAGACTCGGACTAATTAATTATTACACGCCTATTCCTTTAAGTACACCATAATCTCACGCGTCCTCACCGTACCTCTAAGTACATTTCCCGTACCTTCACACGCCACATATTAATCCACGACTAGACTCTACGATGCCCGATTATCTAGTTTATATACTCGGAGTCCGTAAAAGCATGTACTAAAGGAATCTAAGAATTTTACGAGTCGAGAGAGAGAACGGATTGCAATACCACTCATCGAATCCCTAGACATGTTCACTCTAGTCCATTGGATGCCACTCTAAGTGAGAAACGAGCAATACTCACCAAAACGCTTGGAAGAATACACGACAAACTCATTAGAGTCGATGAGAGGCTTCGACATGTAAGTTGAAAGATATAGGAAAGCAGCTGAAAGATACTGCAGCAGCTCAAATAAGCAGGTGAAAGCAGGTGAAACTTCTAGTCTCCTACCGGTAGGCAAGCAAGTCCTACCGGTAGAGCTTGAAAACAGAAAGGCTAACATTCCGATAAAACCTAGACCTACCGGTAGGTGAACAAGTCCTACCGGTAGAAACTCCAATTCACGCAACCTACCGGTAGGCAAGCAAGTCCTACCGGTAGAACTTGGAAACAGAAAGGTCAACATTCAAATTCGAGCGTGACCTACCGGTAGGCAGGAAATTCCTACCGGTAGAAGTTCGATACATTGAGCAGCTTTTGAGCTGCTGCTGTACGTTTGAGCTGGTTGACAAAATTTCTCAATCGTTCTACCGGTAGGGTAAAAGCTCCTACCGGTAGGAGGAGTTACTTACAGACGATTTCAACAGATTTCGACAGAAAATTTTAAGTTTCGATCCAATCTCAACGACAACCAATACCAGCTCGAATAAGGCATAAAAACATTCAAATAGCATATAAAGTGAGGTAGAATTCCCTACCTCGAAGTCGGAGCACGAAACCCAAGAAGTTACAAGCCCTAGCTTTCCGAAAACCTTGTTCCAACCGGAATACAACTTCTCCGAGCTCGAACCGGAGCGATACGGACCACAATACACGAGTAGAAGATGGAATGGAGGTTATTTGTTGTGGGTTTTGAATTTAGAGGTGAGTTTTTGGGTGAGGGAGTGAGAGAGGTAGAGAGAGCCGAGAGAGAGAACGGGAGAGAGAATGGGATGGGGTTTTGGGAATTATTTTCCCCTGGCACACACACACTTATACACACATGCACCTTATCACACTAACACCCACATATTTTAAACTCTTGCACATTGACCCACAATTAAAATAAACTCAATCAATTTCACATTTTATTTTATTATTATTATTTTTTTTTTATAAAATGTTCAAATAATATCCGAAAAAATACGGGTCCTTACAAAATTCCTAGAAATAGAGGGAACATAAAAAGTGTCTTCAAGATCTATCTGATGACCCGTCTCTAAAACCAAGCGATAGGTACCAACAGCTACCACTTCAGCCTTGAGACGGTTCCTTATAAAGACAAATCTCTCACTTTCCTCCGATTCCCGGGTTGAAAGGTATCCCTGCAAGGAATTCGTAATGTGAGTCGTAGCACCAGAATCAATCCACCAAGTATTAGAAGGAACTTCAGCAAGATTTGATTCGTAACATACAAAAGAAAGATTATTACCCTTCTTTTTGAACCAAGCCTTACGCTTGTTACGGTTCTTCTTCACATGTCCCTTCCTGCCACAAAAGTGACACTTGACTGTGAACCATTATTTCCATGAGCCTAGCTACTTTCCCCAGGTCCATTGGCTTTCTTTGGTGGATACTTCTTTGCTTTACCCTTTTTCTTCATAGCAACTTGAGTCACTGCCATTGAAAATATTGTAGAACCACCATAATCGGCAGTTCTGAGAAGATCTCAGAGGGAAAGAAAGTCTGCCATTTCAAATGATTATGTGGTATATCTACAAGAATCGAATTTCGACATTGGGATTAAGAAAGACATGGTTTCGTTTTATTCTAGAAAAGTAGAGACAGAGGGAAGAAGGTGAGCCAAGAATAAAGGTATTTCTGATTAAGGGGTTTGTTCTCTCTAATCACGATGGCCAACAAAGGTACGCTATTTATTGTTCTTGAGATGTGTGAAATTCAAGATCCTGTTATATCTGTTTTCCGCAGAATAGTTTTAATACAGATATAGTTTTACAGTTGGTATCAGAGCTTCAGGTTTTCTGAATCAATACATCTTGGAATAAAAATATAGCGAATGTACTGCCATGTCATATTTATATATATATATTCACAAACGATCGGAACTATTGAACCCAATTAATAATTACGTTACTGTATGCGCATGTGGCCGACGTTCCGTGGCCGTCGATAATATGGGTTAACGATTTGTTAATTGATCGAATTCAAAATATTCACGTTACCGTCGGGTTGCATTAAAAGGTAATTTTACCTTTGTAGGATTACTGTATTATTCCGTGAATGGGTTATCGATTTCCGCCATTGTTTTTTGCATGTTACGTTTTGTAGAATGCCAGTGAAACTAATTCTCTTTTCTTTTAGAGTTTATTATTGTTGTGATTGATTCACCGGTTAGTAGCATAATTCACGGGCTATGATTGTTGGCACTTGAATGTCAATTAGCAAAGTTTACAAGTAAATTTATGTTTCCCTTCTTGGACTTCGCATATCATCTGCCGTAATGGACTTTTTTACATGAAGCATATTATTTTACTCCTCCTTAATTAATAGCCTATTAATGCTACTGTTATTTGATGAAGCAACACATGGTAGATTGATTGCATCGTAATTTTTGACTCATGTACTGATCATAATTACTGGATTGGAAAACATATACATGTTTTTTGTAATGTATGTATGGATTTTGTTTTCATTATGGCTATGGTCAATAATAGAAATAAAAGTTATGATCACATGCTTACAATAAATTAATCTATTTTGTCAAATTATGTTTTCTGCAATAATGTATGATTATTTTGAAGTAATTAATCGGGAAAGTTTTTCTATTACCGTGTTATTGTATTTGTGAGAGTTATGATTATATTGAATGTCATTGAACGGATTATCAATCACATAAAAGAATACTTAATTAGTTGTATATTTTATTTTCGATAGTAGTGATTGAATAAAAGAATGACATCCGCATAACTCGAATAAAAAAATAGAGTATATCATTGGTTAGTTTAATATTCATAGGAATTACTAATTTGGTAGTCACCAAAGTGGCCTAGGTTAGTGAAACTTATAAATATTAAACTACATCAAAGTTTTGTTAAACGGGTAACAATTAAGTCAATGATATTCTCGATTGCAGTCATAATTGTAAGAATGAGACTAGGCCCAAAGGAGAGTCACATTTAAATAATTATGAATTGGGTAGGGTGAGTAATTTATGCAACTTAGCGGGTTAGGATTGGATATCCAAAGATAACATGACTAACTTGATAAACTGTATAAATTATTTAGACCTACTTAGGTGATTATGTTGCACCTAATTAATGAGTGAACAATAGGTATGCTTAGATTTCGCCCAAAAGAGAACCTAAGTGATGTCAATAGTTCATCATTATAAATATTTACAATTCTCAAAATTTCTTATTAAGTATTGTCATATTTTATTTCAGTTACACTAAAGGCATAAGTCAATGACCTGCTACAAATTCGTGGAACTAAAAATTAGGTTCGTGGCATTGTCCCGACCCAAATATGCCACTTTCTATTTTTTCCATCTATTGTTCCGTAGGCTTGGAAAATCAGGAGACAACAAGTACAAGTACAATTCCGATCACAAAAAAAAAAGGTACAAGTACAAGTACAGTAGGACAGTATCCAAAATACTCCCACATTTTTTTTTTCTTCGGAAAAGGAATTAAATACCGTTTGATAACGGTCTTTTTTTTTTGAACATTACATATATCGTTTCTAATAGGTTTGTTTCCAGGAGGCCGCAAATCTACAGCAGACGCAGCCGCAGCCGCTGCCGCTGGAAGAAGTTCCGGTGGACATACCCTCTGAGGCCGAAGAAGCAAAACCCAACGCTAAAAATGACCCACTATCAGGACTGAAGCCTCCCCAACCAAATGTTGGACGAAGTTTCTCGAGCAATCTCTGGAAATAATTACAAGTGTCGAAGTCTCTTCTGGTCTCCGAACCGGGCTTTCACCGCGTTGGATTGTTACGGGAGGGAGGAGCGTACAACTGGTAATAGGAGAGAGAGAAGGAGTTCTCTAGCAATCAGATCCAACGGTTCAGGAACAATGGGAGTATGATGATGCTCCCAAGCCGCCTGAGAGCATCATAGCCGGAGCCCAAAACCCTACATCAGATCCCTCATCGTCGATTGCAAAACCATACATTCGTCGTCGTCAGGAACATTCGATTGGAGAAAAACCCTTGGCTTCGTCGTCGAAGGAAGTGATATGAGGGGACCTGGTTCTCTCACTTCCTCATAAACTCTGGTACTATTCATAATATCCCCTTTTCTCCTCCAGCTGCTGCTGCTGCTTGTTTCTCCGAGGTGTCCGAAAAAACCTAGCCGTATCCCAAAATGGGGGATCCATGAAACATAGAATGTGACTTGCTTCTTAGTGGCGGCAATAATAAAAGTGGGTACTTCTTCCTCTTTCCGCTCTTCTTGTTCGTCGCACTCTGGTCGTTTCTCTATTTCTGTTCGTTGTTTTTATGGGTAATTTAGATGCTTAAACATATAGGGCCCCTTCATTTTAGCATTTTTTGGGAAGCCTGAAGAGGTGTTTTCTGGCTTCTAGCTTGGGCCGGCCCTGCCAAAGAGTGCTTTGAATCGGGAGTGGGATGGCTTGATTGAAGTTAGTATGTGGTGCATTGTTTGCTAATGTGAATCTGCTGGTGTGGTGGTGTCTACTTCCTGCCTAGCATCTTGGATTTTGGTTGAGGCTGTCTTAGTTACTTAGTAGGAGTAAGGAGGAACTGTTAGAAGGAATATGGACGCCCCAGCCTGGAGAAGGGAGGTTGCAAAACGAAGGAGGGGAGGCATATGGCCATTCTTAACCATCTTCTTCCTAATTCTTGTGCTTCACTGTGTGGCCATTCTACTATTCACCAGAGGCTTTCTCCTCACCAGAACTGAGCTTCCCCATTATAGCAATTGCTCTGATGTTTCCCAATCTCCCTGTGTACAACCTCCTCCTTCCTTGCCCAATAAAGAAGATGCTTATTGTCGCAATGCAACTCTCAACAAGCAGCATTGTTGGACAAAACCGGCCATCGATCATCTTGTCATCATTGTTCTAGATGCACTCAGGCATTACTCTCTCATGGCTCGAATCACTGATCTTTTACTCTTATTCTGCTTGTTGTCTAACTAGCATGATGTCGTGTGTCTTCGTTTGGCCTTTCAGGTTTGATTTCGTGGCACCCATTCCTTCTTTTGAAGGTGAGCTTTGTAATATGATTCCTTGCACCACATAAATATAAGGGATAGCTATTGCATTGTCTGCATGAGTTTGGTTCATTTGAATCATTTGCCTCTTTTGTCTTTGAAATCTTCTACCATACCTGGCGAGCCTTCAAAAAAACCAATAGGAAGTTGGTTTGATACTTCAAGATTTCCGAATTTTCCAGTTATGTAGCTTATTAAAATCCTTTAACTCACATATTACTCCATCTCCTTGTTGGAGAGGCGTGCCAACGTTTTGTAAATAATATTTTAATTTACACCATTCAAAAGATCTCAATTTTAGAACTTTTGATTGATGTAGATAAATTAAAAAACTTACTTAAGAGAATGCGCTGTTTATTTATCCAAACGTTGGCACAGCTCCCTAGAAAGGACCAGTAATTTGGGACGGAGGAAGTGTTAAATATTTCCCCTAAAAGTTTACAAAATATTGCAAATAGTTTCCAAAAACTTCCTATGTACCTTGTTGAAGTGTTAGGTGAAGGCTTTCATTCTAATACACTAGAAAGAAACAAAAACGAGGCCATAAATATTCTAGTAGTTGCAGAGTAGTTTCTTAACAACATCCCTATCCTACTCGATTTTCTAACTTCACTTTGACTTGCTTGGGGTACTAATGTCTGCCAACCTTAACCATAGCTGGCGGTGTTCAATTGTTTACTTGCACAAATTTATTTATATGCGGTCCACATCACTTCTACATAAAATTTGTAGACATAAAACCGTGGATGGGTAAATTGCAAGTGCTGCATAAATTAGCATCTCGAGAAGGGTCATCAGCTAGGATTTTCAAAGCTATTGCAGATCCACCTACGACCAGCTTACAACGCTTGAAGGTAATACTAGGGTCCTCCTTGCTATAGTGATTAGGTGCTTGGGGATTTTTGTATCATTTGTTTTTTGAGTTTAGTGTATAATTTTTAGGTAATATATGGGAGACATGCAAAGTAAAATTTGATGTTTTTGTTTGCGACATTTCTGATATTGATGTACTGGCTTGCATATGGCTTTGAACAATTACGTTCAATGCTTTTAAACAACTCTAGTCACACAACATTTTTCTAGTGGGTCTTTGTTAACCCTTGGTTTTGTAATAAGTAAGAATATTTTAAACGAGGCATTAAGTTGCTGCCACCCCTACACAAAGGATGCCAATGACAATAAAGCCCTATGCCTTCCGTGTTTAACAATAATATCTATCCTATGCAGAAATTAGGGAAGGGCTGCATTTCTTTGACTCCCAATTATACAAATTGCTAACCCACATGTTACCAATGTTCTAAAAGGCAGCCTAGGCAGCAGGGCTAGGCGGCTAGGGGCTAGGCAGCGCCTAGGGTTTGGACTCTAAAAAAAAAAAAAAAAACTTAATTGCAAGGCAGGCACCAAGGCGACCTAGGTGCTAGGCGGTGGGTTGCCGCCCGACTAGCGTCTAGTGCCTTTTAGAACACTGTATGTTACATCATCCTTCTTTTCTTGTGTAGGTTTTATTTCTTCACAAGTTTGTTACGGAGACCAAAAGGAAAGATCTCACGCCCCAAGTAGACCACTAGCCCACTAACTTGTTGGAGTCCAACAGCATAGTCGAAAATGTTTTAAGCCAAAGTTACTAGTAGTGGCTCAAGCAGATAATTATCTCACTTACACGTTTAATGCCATGAGTGCAGCTTTGCAAAAGAAAACAAACTATGATGGAGGAGATTGTCTCAAACATTACATCAAACTTTTGAGATGATGTGGTCATTCAACTAGGGTGGATCTAACACATGATGAAGGGAGAGATCAACTACAATTTGACCTTAAAGTGAGTGGTTGTGACAATCCAAATTTTTACATTGCCTAATAGAAGTAAATAATTCCCCAAATGTTACAAATGATGGGCCGGCCCTCGATCTCCTCAAAAATAAATAAATCTCCACATTACAAATGGTGGGCTCTAAAAACCTCCAAATAAGTACAATTGATTCAAAATCCTCAAAGTTACATAAGTCAAATTAAAAAAGACCTAGACAATATGTAATCCTCAAATGCTCTGATTCCAGCCGCCACTAACTCCTTCCCGAACCTGCCACATAAATTAAGCGGGAAGCATAAAGTAAGACAAATAATAGCTCAAAGCAAAGGAATGACAAAGCGAGATTAAATCCGGCTTCTCTGTCACACAAACGGTGACTGGACCTCACCCCCTCAACCTAAAAAGGTTTATGTTAGGGGACTGTTGGACAAGCTTCTATGGCATTTAGCCACAATTGATGTAACAAAAATAACGAGTCTTGTTTGCAAGAAACTTCACAATTCAAAGATAGCAAGATATCAATTAAAGAGTGCGATATTGAGATATGATGGAAATACTCCAGAGATTGGAATGCATGTTGAATACTTCTGGCACCTCAAAATAACGTTCGTGACCGTTGATCATCTATATCTCCCCATCATGAACAAGGCCCTAAATTATCATCTTGATCAGCCATCATCTCCCTGTTCATCTCCATAATCACAAATCATCCATAGTGAAAATCCATCTTAGAGCATCAAATATGCTTGCCAAAGGCCACTGTACCCCTCGGAGTTGTATATGGCTAGAACTACCCATTTGCCTTTATATAATATTCTCCTCCAAAATGTTGGCTTAAAGAATAAATAGCGGTCTGGCCCTTTGGCAGTTCCAACCTACTTATATAGAGAAAACTACAATATTTTTTCCAACTCATGAAAAGCCCCATTCCCAATAGCCCTCCACATAGCTCTGTCCTTGTTTTTACACCACAACTTGATAAGATATTCATTCTTAAACACATGCAGAGCTCACCAATGCCACCTAATGCCAAAATAAATGCACTTACATGCCCCCCATCAACCAATTCTCCATTACGTGGCCAACATCTAGCACATCCACAACAAGAACTTACACAGCCAGCCACCTCCATCTCAATATACACATCTCCTCCTCTTTATTTTGTAATTAAATAACATTTCAACAAAAGGACAAAGAGCTCCCTTACCTGTATGTATACTGAACTCCAAATGAAAAATATATCTTCTAACTCCTTCAATTCTGGATTGTATTTCGTCATCCAACCGTAATCTAGAATGTGTCCATCAAAATTTCTTTGGATAAAATACAGGGTGTTACAGTGGTAGGGTAGTTGTGGTTGGGTGAAGGAGATTGAGCTTAAATGGTTGTGTCTATTTTAAACTTTAAAGGCTAAGTTGAGGCTAGCATCAAAACTAGGCTAGCATCAAAACTAGGCTATCTAGAATCACCTCAAGGCCTTCGAATTGGTGTCTTGCCTCCAAAGCCTACGCCTTGTCTATACAGGGCGTTCGCAAATGGTGCGCATTTTGGGCATTTTTAATGCCCTTCAAGTGAGGGGTACGCTTTTTAGGAACGTATGGCCTGTACACTCATGCTCTCTGTCAAGCTACAAAGTACCTAGTTGGGTACAATTTTTCTTCCATAAAAAAATTGGCATACATGTATTTGCATTTGTATCTCTAGGTTTCTAGGAGCTTTTTTAACCTGTACTTAGCATTACACTCTGTGTGTATGTGTGTGTGTGTTAACTTTTAATAGTTTTTTGTATCTGCCGAACTCAAAAGAAAAATTATGAATGCTTATGCCTCAACGCCTTGACTCATGACGAATAAAACACCTTGCATTGCCCATTCGCCTTAAAAAACATTGGTGTCTTGGATGGAGGAAGCCTCTTGTAGATTCGATGAATTTGTTATCAGAAGTTTGAGGGAACAGACACGTGGGTGGAAGTCAAACACCTCTCGAGCAAAAGGCATAGGTTTTTATGTTTGAATATGGTAGCGAGGGTCTTTCTTCAAAATGTTCTAGGATTTGAAAGAACTAACCAAACAGGGGGAAAAGGTCCAAAAAATAAAAAGTGTGCTATCAGCCTAGTAAACCTTACAATTTACACTACCAATACCGTAACAATTGATCTAGTAAGGGCATAACAACACTCATTTCATTGTATAAACCTTAATAAGGGAAAGTACTTCCCAGGATGGGTTAAGTCTTTAAGAGTTACATGACAAAAGGGTCCTTTGAGGCCTTGCAAATTTGCAATACCACTATGGAGAACAAGACATCGGATTTTCGAGATCTTCAACCTCAAGCCTCCTGACATGTTTATTTACATGTAACTTTTTTGCCCACAACAAACGTAAGTAGAAGACCTGCAAGAAATATTCTAAACGATTAGATGTTAATATGCAAAATCTCTAGATACTTGACTGCATTTACGTAGGTGCCCAGGTGCACATTTGTAAAGTATTGTATGAAAACGTTTCGACAAACAATAAAAATTTCCATTTCCAAATCAAGGAGACCAAGTGAATCATCAAAACTCGTGTGATATTTCTAAATGATTTAGAGTTCAACAACCACACCCAAGGCCCAAGGCCAATTCTCAACTTGGTCAACACAAGTGTAACACCCCGTCCCACATCGGAAGTCTACATGGATGATCTTGGGCATATAACAAATCTTGTGGGGTAATACTAGTACCTTGGGCTTAAGCTTTTGGGCCATGTGGTGTGGCTAGTGGATCAAAATCAAGGTACTAGGCTAGTGGTCTGCTTGGGGCGTTACAGGTATTAGAGCAATCCACGTACACGACCATGTGGGTCTTGGAGTTTGGTTGGATTTGGTTATTGGTTTGATTAGTATTGGTGATTATAGGGCTCAACCCCTTGCGAGGGCGCGATGCTATAAAGTTGGGGAGATTGTAACACCCCGTCCCACATCGAAAGTCTACATGGATGATCTTGGGCATATAACAAACCTTGTGGGCTACTACTAGTACCTTGGGCTTAAGCTTTTGGACCATGTGGTGTGGCTGGTGGATCAAAATCAAGGTACTAGGCCAGTGGTCTGCTTGGGGCGTTACAATAGGTTTTCCCAAATTCATAAGTTGTCTACCGACAGATGCACCCTTGATGATTGCACTAAGCTAAGTTATAGGTTCTCACACGCATTTACGGGATACCAACTTGAGGTCTAGGCAAACACCCTAAGCTAGTTATCACCTTTCACTAAGAAAATCACTGAAATGACCCCACTTGCTCACATTGGGTCCCTACTCATATCCTTAATCATCATCTCAAAATGCAAAGACCCTCAAATAAGCTAAAGTTCACCAAAACACTCAATCGAAGTCCATACTCAAGCCGAGAATGAGATATGGGATCGGTTATAGAATTGTCATTTCTTGTCCATACTCAAGCCGAGAACGAGACCCATCTTCTCACTACATCCTACAAACTTCTTGGTTAGCATTGTGATTTGCTAATTCATGTCCAAGTCACAATGAGAATCTTTTGTTTCAAAGACCCCCTAATGTAATAATCGACTGCCCCACCGATCATGACGGGAGACACAAAGCTCCAAAGGAAGTCATGGATATGCAAAATACTTCAACATGTCAACTAGCGCATGATTCATATGATGGATTAGTTTCCACGGTTCAAAATAGGTGTACGAAACAATGTTGGGTTCAAAATAGGTTCATTTACTTGCACAGTATTAGATGTTAGTGAGCTTTAGGATTTGGTTTTGAATGCTTTTGGGATTTAGGTGGTGATGCCATTTTCTATATGTTAGTTATTGGTGTGTTGAATTCGGTTGTAGATGTAGGAGAAGGAAGGGGGCATGGAGGATAGCCTCTTTTTGTATCATGTGTTGCTTGTGAGGGAGAGAGAGAGGGCATATCTTTCAATGGTCTGATTCAGTTGTTCAGGGGATGAAAATGGGCTTTTCCCTTACTGATCTCTATCCTTATAGAATTCATTGGTGAGTTCAATACTGTTCAGAAGATGGAGATGGGCATTCCGCATGATTCCTATTTATGGTGCGAAATGAATTATTTTTAAATCCTCCTTCTTGCTGATTTCATTGTGAACTCGACTTAGGTGTTGAGCCTTTTTGACTTGATATAGTTTTTGTATGAAGGTTGCTCTTTCTGGCACATTTTGCTCATCTGTAAATTTTCACTCTTACCTATAAAAAAAAAAAATGCTAAAGAACATAATGGGTAGAGTTTTTCTTTGCCCTGAATTTCGAAGTATACGCATCTGCTGTTTGTTTTCAATTATTTTCTTTTTTTACCAATTTTATTCACTCACAAATTTTAGAGATATTATGGATATGTGGTGAGCATGGTGATTAAGCAGAAGGTTAATTTGGTACTCCCTCCGTCCCATTTTGATAGTCCCCAACGAAAAATGTGCAGTTTTTGGATTAAAAATGGTACATCGGTTCATAATTAATTTGGTGTGAAGAAACTCGAAATATCATGTACAAATGTACTTTATTTTTTTATCTGAAAATTACATGTCTTTTCATAGGGGATTATCATTTTGGGACGGAGGGAGCTATGAAGCACAAATACTCTATTTTGGCCTCCGTATCATGTACTGTACGCGCATCGGATACGCTCCGGATATGTATCGGATACGAGAGTATCCAGATTTTGGAATTAATTTTTGGTAACCCGATACGTTTCGGGATACGCTTGGATACGTTTCGGATACGTGCAGGGGTACATTTGTTATTTCTTAAAACATATGGGTTAAACTGCAATTAGGGCTATATATGTTTCTTCTCCCCTATCGACCAGAAATTCAGAAACGAAGAAAAGAAATTCAGAAACGAAGAAAAGGCAGGAAGAAAGAAGGTGATCTCCTCTCTGTCGTCTCTCATCTCTCTCGACTTGTAACAGCTCGTTTGGAACGAGAGAGTTCGAGAGAAAAGAAAGGGAAGTGAGAGAGAGGACTTTCTCCCTCATGTTTGGCTGAACATAATGGTGAGAAACGGTGGGAGAGGGTGAGAAAGCAGAACCCCTTCAAACCCCTATTTCGTTTCTCACCAATATTGGCTAGATTCCATGAGAAAGGGAGCTTCTTCCGATCTTAGCCCCTGCGCAGCTCCCCTCGCCGCCGCCGCCCAGTATCACCGCTACAACTCACCCCCTCAAATTGCCGATGCAACTCACAGGAACACCAAACTGAAACATACCTTTTACACACATGCACACACGCACACATAGAGAGAGAGAGAGAGCTGATAGCTCTGTGAGTTTTTTTTCCCCCTGAGGGAGACGACTGAGACGACTGAGGTTTTTTTCTTTTGGAAAAGGAGAAGAAGAAGAGATGGTGGCTGGGAGGAGAAGACGAGTATAGATCTAGGGCTGGGAGGGTTATATTAGTAAAAGTACATTTGACACTCTCTTTTCTTTTCTTTCTCACCTATATTTTGTCCATCCAAATGAGATGATGAGAAACCACTCATTTCTTTTCTTTTCTCATTAATAAGGGAGACCACACCCCTTTCTTTTCTTTTCTCACCTATATTGCCAAAGGGGCTGTAAGTCTCTCTCTCTCTCTCTCGTCTCTCTCTTCTCACCTCTCATCTCTCTCTCGTTGTTTTAATGTGTATTATATATATATCTTGTCTCTCTCCCTCGTTCATCTCTCTCTCATCCGTCATCTCTTTAATCACTAATGGAATTTTAGGAATGAATAATTTTATATATATATATATATATATATATATATATACATAATTTTTTAAAATTTTATATTCAACATATCCCCAATGTATTGTATCTTGCTTTTTGGAAAAATCACGTATCCGTATCCGTATCCATGCTTCTTAGTGAGGGAGTGTAACGTGGTATTCATCAAGTATGAACTTGAAACATCAGAACTGTGTTGCTTCCCTTGTTATTATTTCAGGGCTTGACAACAGGCGGACTCCCAACTTTTATTGATGTGGGTAATAGCTTTGGCGCCCCTGCGATCCTTGAAGATAACCTGATATCTCAGGTTTATTCCTGCTCTTAGTCAAATTCTCGTGGTTAAATATATTTTTTGAAGTGGTTATTTGTTGTTATATTCGTTTTTTTGACGTATCTAATTATATATGACTGGCAGTCGGTTTGCGTGTTCTTATAGTTCATTTTTGGGCTCCTTGGCACTACTTATACGCATCTAATATATGACTTGCAGCTTGTTCGGAATGGAAAACAAGTGGTGATGATGGGGGATGATACGTGGTTGCAATTGTTTCCTCATCATTTTAATGTATCTTTCCCCTTTCCCTCCTTCAATGTGAAAGATCTTCATACGGTATGCCTTTATCATATCACTGCTGTGTATTTTGAAATGAAATACTGCATGGTGTTGTTTTAACTTTTTGTATGTATTTTAAACGAAAGTGACATTTTGCTCATCCTGTTATGCTATTTCGTCATTGTTTGTTCCTTGGTTAAATCTTCATGACATTTTTGCCAGGTTGACGATGGGTGCACTAGGCACTTGTTCCCGTCCTTGTATGATGAAGATTGGGATGTTCTCATAGCACATTTTCTTGGTGTGGTATGTTCAAGTCTGGTTTCCTCAGTCACAGAAAAAGATTTACTTATCTTAGGCCTGTGATATTTCATCTGAATTTTGTTGATGTGGGATAGCAGTAGTGTCCTTTGTACTACAGAAACTATTCTGTCTTGGGATTTTTTATCTTCACCCTATGACCTAAAATGATCTATGTTGCCTTGGAATCACCATTTAGCTAAGCAAGGAGATGAAAAGTATGAATTATTTGGCTGGAGGGTACAGGTCCTGGGAAATTGTCTTGGACTGAAAGGGATATGGAGTCATGGACTTTTGATACAGGGGTCAAATACTCAGATTACTACATTTGGACCCTGGTTTTGCTAAAAAAATCAACATTCTACAACCCCAAGGGCTGAGAGCAAGCGCAAGGCTGATAGGTGTGGATTCAGGGGATTCACCTTTTAATGGAGCCATGCCCTCTGAACACCTGAAAAGGGAATGTGGAAAGCGTGGGCTAAACATGCTCAGTGAACGAACTATATCAAATGAAATTAGAACTAGTAACTATGTACAGAAACATTGATAATTTGCAAGCAAGTACCAAACTATGTCATCTTAATAGGAAAAGGACATACATATGCATGCATTGCATTAGCACCTTGGCCCTGCATCGGCGCCTTGGGCCAAAACTTTCACATTTGGCGGGCATAGGCACCTCGGCCCTTCGCTCCTTGGGCCACACTACCCATGTAATGTCCCGTTTGTCCTTGCATCCGAACCTAGCACAAACCATATACACATGTAAGTTCAGCATATCAGTGTAATTCCTAACAGTTAATTTCCAACACTTCATTTATTATTTCGTGTTGTCATCAACTCAAGTACTCATGCCCATCCAAATTAGTTTGCTAAGTTGCCAGAAAGAAAGCATCTTAATTCTTTTGTTCAAACCATAACCAAGCTTCACTTCTGAAAAGAAAAATAGACTGCAAGAAAAGTATCAAGTTTACATGGGTGAAACGAGTTTTGGCCATGAATTTACTGGTATTATCGTGATAGATTGATGGGTTCTATTCACTGTTTCTTCTCTTCAAAACTAGCATTAAGACGTGAAGTGTCACATGTTTATCTTTCTATTTTTACTCTTTCCTAACTTATGGTGAGTGCTGTACCAGCAGAACTTGTATTCATTATCTTCCAATGTGGTGCAGGATCATGCTGGTCATATATTTGGTGTTAATTCCATTCCAATGATTGAAAAATTGGAGCAATACAATGTCCTTTTAGAGGCAAGTTCCTTTAGCCTTACTTTTATAGCACATTCGAAAATAGTAGGAAGGGTGGTGGAAGTAGAAAGCTTGAAAATGGTTTCCCTTTTTTAAGCAATTTAAATTCTGCCATTCCTGTGAGAACAGAGGATATTTGTGTTCATGCGTTGAACAATTTTCTTCCTCTAATACTTAGTTGCTACTTTTGTTTTACAAGGATAAAAGAATGAATTTAATACCATAACAAAAGAGAAGCATTGAGAGAGCCTCGGAGAGTGCAAAATACTCTTGTACTACTGCAACTCGCAAATTCTCAACATACATCCTAGCCTTTCGAATTTTTTTTGAAAAAGAGAAGGGAAGAAAATTCAGTTATTGCTAACTACACAAGTTAATGCTTGAGACACAACCACCACCCAAACAACCCATTGTCGTCATCATCGTTCTCACACTATCAGCCCCTGCTACTGCCCTTTGCTGCTGCCTCAACCAACAAGCCCATGTGGCTACCTCAAACAATACGAAACAGTCGCCAAGCAGACTCAAAATCAGCCCGTAAATAGCCCAGTAATCAGCTCCAAGCAGCATCCAAACTATTGGATTGTTAACCAATAACCACCAACTCATCTAAAAGCTTAGGCCATCTCCAACAGTTGAACTAAAATTGTGTGATTATATGAAACAAAAGTACAAAAAGTGAGATGCCCCAGCAATGAAATTACTTTTGCATTAAGTGGGCCCCTTTACATGAATTGAAAGTACATATATGCACATAAAGATACACTGGTGGGCCCACTTAATGCAAAAGTAATTTCATTGCTGAAAGTACATATATGCACATAAAGATACACTGGTGGGCCATACATTTCTGACTCTCCCCACACCCTATCTCCTTCTCTCTCCTCCAGTGTCCCAGCCATTTTGTTTTTAACTGACACCACTTTTCTCTTTCTTCTCTATTCTCTCTCTCTCTCTCCTCTCTGGGTTGAGTTAAAAGTTACAAGCACAGTTAACTACACAGCTAGCAATTGTTAATTTCAACATGTACTTAATAACTATTGGACACCCACATAAAAATAAATTGATGCTAACTGCTAATTTCTGACCCTAATATATCCTTTAGTTATATTATTGGAGATGGCCTTAAGCTGTTAGAGAGAGAGACAACTTTATTACTCTCCGTCCCATAAAGTTGGTCCCTTACGAAACTACGTGCAATTTTCAAACTTAAAAATAAAGTATTTACTAAAATAAATTGTTGATTTTTTTTTTGCACCGTTTAAAAGATCTCTTCAAGATCTATCAAACAAGATCCTTAGTGCACAAAAAATTATTGTGGTAAGTACTTTATTTTTAAGCTTGAAAATTAAACACGTGTAAATATTTAACTTTAGGTAAGCAATGAGGTTCGAACACAGGATCTATTGCCTGCTCTGATACCATATTAGATTGTTAACCACCGCCTCATCTAAAAGCTTAGCTTAAGCTGTTAGAGAGATGGGCAATTTAATTATTTACATTCTGAACCCAAACTAACCCCGAAATCAGCCCCAAACATCCCCCTAATAGCACTCAAACTAATTGGTTCACAAACCGGCCCCCAAAACAGCCCCTTAATCAAACCCCAAATCAGCCTTACCACCCACCCCAAATTGCTCCTAAATCTGCCTCCAAAACAGCACTCAAATCCGGCTGGTGCCGATTTGATGCCTGTATTTCGCCGAGATGAGATCTGGGACCAACCAAGATTTTAAAGAATTTCACCAAAACCCTCGCTGCCTAAATTATAGAGAGAGAAAGTAGAAGAATAATGTTGGGGCTCTTAACTTGGTTGTTGTTTGAGAAAGGGATATTGAAAAATTGGGTCTCATTCTTAGTTGAGTTTCCTCATGTTGGTTTTGCCATGACCTTGGACTTTCTCTTCTGGAATATATTGTTCCTAAATGTTTTTGGTCCATAAAGTGCAATTTAATTTCGTCAAAATGCTGCCCTTCTACACTATTTGGAGTGAATTGATTATATGTTGCTCCAGAAAGTTGTTGAAGTGCTGGAGGGCCAGTCAGGTCCTGGAGGCTTACATGAAAATACTTTACTTCTTGTTATGGGTGACCATGGCCAAACCATAAATGGCGATCATGGGGGAGGAAGTGCTGAAGAGGTGTAGTATTTGTTATCTCCTTTACAATATTTATGTGATTATGAACCTAACTTTAAGCTAATTAGCTTTACGTTATGCAGGTTGAAACAGTAATCTTTGCGATGGGTTTTAAGGATCCTCCATCTTCATTGACGTTGGAGCGTGATACATCGTCCTGTCAATTAGATGTGGTATTACTTTTCTTCTCCAATTGTTATTGCTACTGTTGAACAAGAGCAAAAATAACTGAGGGAAACAAATTAATAAACCATCCGGATCTTCAGATAGAAATCATCTGGTCCCAAGTCTTTGGTATTAGCACAAAGCGACTTTAGCCAGGCTCTTTTAAACAAATAAATCAACCGTCTATATCAGTTAGTCCTTTGATAAACATTACCTGCATTCGTGAGTAGGTTTAAATAATCATTCCTTATTTCCTTAACTAGGTCCTCTGAAGGTATTTTACTAATGAGGCTTCAAAGAAATGTTGAGGTGAAAACTTGGGGATTGGATGGAGCATATTTCTTTCCCTTTTTTTTTTTTTTTTTTTTTTTGTTCGTGGTTGCTATATGAATTGTACATGTGAAGTTCCTTAGTCTAGAAATTGCTATATGAATTGTTTGTTTATGTAATTAAAAAACTCTAGATTTGAAGAAATGTTCTATCTTTTTGCGTAGATGTAATTTATACCTTACATTTGAGTCTTGACTGATTTTTGTCATCTTCGTAGACTGTGCCTTTCTCTTGTTCTGTAGCTTTTCTTTAGTTTCTTTGGGATCCGTGGGAGGTGAAAATAATAAGTATTAAAAAGGCACAATGGAGACAAACACAAGTTCCCCAAAAGAACTCAGAGGATCAGAAGCTTACGCTGACCTAGGACTTGGTGAACGGCCGAGTTCAACCGAGTAGTTAGGTCAACAATCAACAAGGTCCTCAGTCCCGACCTCAAGCTTGGTCAACAAGCACCTCGGACGTGGTTAAAAGTCCGAGGAGGATTAAGTTCTCTGATAAAGTAATATCATCACAATGCTCGTATAAGCTACCTCGGCCTCGGATAACGTCAGAGGATGTTCAACGAACATCTTAGTCATTCCTCCAGGGAGAGGCAAGGTGTGTGCTTGCTCGGTGGAAGGTGGGTAATTCTCCAAAGTCGTGTCCAAGAAGAATTAAACACTTGTCCCACCAAAATAACTGTCAGATATCCCGCCATCCGTATCAGGAATGGGGCTATTAGACCCACACACGGAGGTCTTTATGCAAAGATTGTTATGATGGCACTACCATGGTTAAAAGTCTGGTAACCATGGATAGTTGGCCAAATTCGCGTATAAATACTTGAAGAAGTCACACAACCAAGGATCCTGAAATCTGATTCGCAAGAGCATCGTGAGTAAAACTATAGTGGTATTCATATTCCTTGCAAATTCTCAGACTAGCAATTCTAGTCCACAGTTTGGCTGAGAGAAAACTAACTTGACTGTCGGAGGACATTTCCGGCTGTCAACACCGGTTGGTGTATCACCAACAGTCTAATCTTCTTCAGTCAATGGGTCAATGGAAGAAAGTTCTCATCTTCTGAGCAGGAACTCAAGTGGTAATTCCCATCTTAAAGAGGAGGAAGTCTGAAACCCAGCTTCCATTAGGAGTGAGATTCGATCGTGATGGGAGCTTGGAGCGAGGAGCAAGATACCTTTAGAGGAGAGCTTCCATTAGGAGTGAGATTCGATCGTGATGGGAGCTTGGAGTGAGGAGCAAGATACCTTTAGAGGAGGAAGCTGCAACTAGGTTTTAGCATTTAAATTGGCAGTACTACTTCGTATGCAGGGATTTTACATGGAACTATTGAGTTTGAAAAGTACCCCTTATAGTTAGGCTGGCCAGACCTAGTTTCTTTGATCAGCTCTAGGATGGTTTAGATGGTTCCTCAAGATCCAAGAATAGCAGTAGTGTCATTCAGTCCCAAAAGGCCATTCCCGTTGCCCATATTGTATTTACCTTGACATAATAGATGTTCCAGCGCCACATGCAGCTCTAGGACCATATGGATCACAAAGCGGGCCAACAGGATGCTAACTATACAGCCGAAGAGAAGTATTATTGAAACATCGCAAACAACCTAGTAATACAGACAGGCTAATTCTTGTGGAGGCAATCTGACTCTTGTAGATGTGGGCCATCACCAAATGATTTTACTTGTATGATATGAGGTTGTTACTACCGAGAGATGATACCCACAGCGTAAGCATTGTCATAAATCTCTGGTGGAGGTGGAGGTAACCTGACTATGGATGCTGGCCGTTAACAGCATTAAAGCTATCACCCAGTGGTCTTGCGAACCACATGGTCCTACCACGTCTCCTCTATGGCAACTCCCTGTCATCTCCATGCCATTCTTGGGTTTGATGAGGTAGCCCTTCATCACCGTGGACCACGTTGGCTCTTCAATTTGCCTCAATTGCCCTGTTCAGTGACTTGAGTGCAGTTCCTTTACGTCAGACCAAGCTGTTCGGAGACAATCTCAAGGGCAATATTGAGCTGCTTGATAGCTTGCTTGAATGCCTTGTAACCCCTTCAGCTTGGCTGAATGACCTCCACTCAAATGCTATCTTACTGGTCTTAGAAAAAGAAATTCACTAAAGTAAAGACATCTTAATCTCTGTTACTTCTAGCTCCACTTTTAGTAATTCCATGCCCACTAACAGGGTTGTTCATACCCACAGAGGAGGTCACAAGTCATTCATACAGATAAATTCATAGGACAAACATCCCGCATATAGGAGAGGCATTTGTGATTGACGTGTGCCTCCATGCAGTCTCCATAGGTTTGGCAGCTCGGCTCTCCTATATAAAGGCCCCTCCGTCCCCATGCAAATCTTTTGCATCACTTTCAAACCAGCTGAAGGCTCTGTCTACAATCCTAGACTTTGGTCCTCCTGTTTAGTTGTTCTCTCTTTATCTAAGTCACCTCTATTATCACCCTCCCTACATCTAATGGTTAGGCACCCCATGCATGTATATCCTACTTGCTAGAAGGCTTCCAAAGCAATCTAACTCACCTCTAATTGTACAAAGGTTTTCAGATTATGTACTTGATTTCTCCTCAGTGAAATTGGATCCTAAGAAGACATGTATCAGAGAAATATTTGGGTTATACTTGTGGACTCTGTACTTGTTATACTTTGTCGAAGGTTTATAGCAGATTAGATGATAATGTAGATTCTTTGTCTGTCTAATTTGTATTGGTTTCATCTTAAAAATTTGTTGCTGTCGATGTATTATATTCATGTTTTGAATTTCAGGATGGAAGGATGTTTTGCATAAACTCAATGCAACAGGTTAGGACTACCATTCTATTTGATTGTTGGAGTTTATGCTCAAAATGAAATGAATAACCTGTATTGTTTATGCACTGCACTTAACCAATTTTTACAGATTGACTTTGCAGTGACAGTAGCAGCATTGCTTGGAGTTCCCTTTCCTTTCGGAAGGTGCAACATAAGCATTTTCTGAAATTTAACTTCTGAGTCATCATTCTCATTCCATGGTTCACAAAGTTAACTGTTAGATGAATTTCATGGTATCTGGTAGAGTAGACAAGTTACTAGAGTTGATTTCCTTTTATAGAACCTGCTGTGATACCCCCCCTACATTATTCCAAAGAAGCCTAGATAAGAGGTAGTGTTGCTCCATTATGGCTTGGCATAACCGGTTGCAAAATGGAAAAGAATAAGGAAGAAAAAAAATGAAAGAGTTAAGATCGCGTACATCTAACCTTTGGCAGACCCACGGTGGTGGGAGCCTTTGCGATGCCCTTTCGATCCCCTATATTAACCACTTTTGAGAAAATTCTCTCCACTAATCATTGGACTGGTTCCTTTGATGATGTCAAGTCATTGACCTGGTATAAACTTTTGTCCAAGAGAGATGCGAAACTTCTGTGGTCTCCAAAGTGGTGGGCTATTAGATTGTTAACCACCAACTCATCTAAAAGCTTAAGCTGTTAGATAAAAGGGCAACTTTATTATTTATACCTTCAACACGCCCCCTCATGTGTAGCCAGGCTCTCCTCCATAAGCGGGTTAAAACACGTGTAAATATTTTAACATTAGGTAGGCGGTGGGGTATGAATACAGGATCTATTGCCTGCTCTGATACCATAGTAGATTGTTAACTACCAACTTATCTAAAAGCTTAAGCTGTTAGATAGAAGGACAACTTTATTATTTATACATTCAACATGGGCCAGTTGTTAGAGATTGAGATTGCAAAGAGTTTGAATTTTTAATGTTCAGATGCTTTTACTTTGTAAATTTAGAAGAAATTAAAATTTGGCATTTTCTTCAAGCGCGCTCCACATCTTTAAAGGCTAAGGATAGTGCCTCTTTTACTTTTTTCCTATTAACACATGACGTATAAAGGTAGTCATGTACATTAATATAGTGAATCCAACCAACGGAAACGAAGCTCAATGGAACTAAGTTTTGATAGCACTACATGTCCGGTGTTGAAATTTTCCCGGAATTGTTTCACTTATTTTTGTAAGTCAATGGTACATGGGTTCCGGTGGGAAAATGTGCCAAGTGAATTCATCTAGTTGTCATTCTCAAGACACTAGAACACGAGTCACACTACTAACTTCGTCTCTCTCACATACTTCTTTCCTTTATCCAGGAAACATAGTGTTATAAACTAGCATAAAACTTCCCTTTTTGCATTGAATGCAAATATTCTGCATCGTTCATGTGAAACTCTGCTGCTTAAAACATATTTATTGGTGTATGTCTAATTAGACATGTTGGACACATACCAGTTGGCAAGTGTCTTACAGGTGTGCTTCACAAATTTAGACTAGTCCATAGAGCATAGGTGTAAGTCATATTGTTTTGCCTTGTCAGCAATAAAAAGAAAAGACAATTGAGTCCTTTTGAGACTTAAACTATGTCAACCATGATATTTTTATTTCATTTGATGGCCACTTTTGTCGATTTGTTACGCGGCCTTGGCATTATTCTCTGTCACTCTAACTGATTAAAAAAAACACTGTCACTCTAGAATGTGAAATCCTTTTGAGCTTTCATTTATCTTTTCCCTGTTGATTTCATTTTATCATTTTTGGAGTTACTGTTTTCATTTTCATTTTCTTGAAAGCTTGCATGGCTACGGTATTATCATCTAAATTTGTAGATAAAGCTGAAAATGTCATATAAAGTATAAGGCTTGGTGGCATGCAGTTGTATTTCTACACCTTGCTTTGGCATTGGAATCTGCATTTCCCTTTCTAAAATAATGTTGCTAATTTCTTTGCAGCATTGGGTCTGTGAATCCTGAACTATATGCTTTAGCTGCTGGAACATGGAATTTGAAACGCTCTAGCAATGATGTTTTCCAAAATCATTCAATTACAGAAGAATGGATGCAAAATTATGTCAATGTGCTATGCATGAACTCATGGCAGGTACTCTCTCTCTCTCTCTTTCTCTCTCTCTCTCTCTCTCTCTCTCTCTCTCTCTCCACTACCACTGAGCTCCATCACCACCACTGAGCTCCATCAACCCCTCTCGTCACTCCCTCTCTCTCCTCTACACCACCCATTCCCATCACTCCCCGTTGGCAACACCACCAGCACTAGCATATTCAATTAGTCTGTCCCGACGTTGTTGGATTATAAAATATGAAAGCTGCACAGACTTTTGGATTTGAAAATATGAGAAATGCACATATTTTCGGATTTTAAAATATGAAAGTTGGACAAATTTTCGGAAATCCGACTTTCATATTTTAAAATCCAAAATTTATGTGTAAGTTTCATATTTTAAAAGGACGCCTATAATGCCACAATTCCTTCTCTACTGCCACAAGCATTTATTGCTCTACCTAGTACAATGACTCATCTGTCCTTTTTTGGTCAAAAGCTGGCACCTTATATATTTTGTTTCCCAAATTACCCTTAGTTCTAAAAGGCTTGAAAGCGTCCAATTTTAGTATGTAGCCCATATCAGTATAGTAAAAGTCAAGTGGACCCAAACTTTGTTGGATAGTGAGCAAACTCAACTTTACTGAACGAACAAGAACGAAATACTTTTTTTTACTGAACAAAATATTTAGAAAAACGCAGCAATTCATTTAGTTCTTTATGTTTGTGGTGCTGACCCCAACAAAGTCTAACCATTTTTCCCAACTTCCATTTTTTTTCTTTTTCTTTTGTTTGTTACATCTAATAAAAAAACACATGGTTCAAGAATCACCATTTTAAATTTACTACTCATTAAAATTGAGAAGACAAAAACTTATCTTTTCATGTGGTTCCAACAAAAATACCAAAAAAATTCTCTCCAATACATAAACGGAATTGGCCCTCCAATAACGAGCATAAATCAACATTCAAGAAAATTAAGCTTACAAATTGTCGACATATAATAACGATATCAAAAAATAAAGTCACTTCCTCATTGAAAAAATGCTTCTTCCACTTTCATCTAAAGCCAAACTAAAATGGCAAATTAAAGTGAATCTCAGAAAACATTGCAAAATCCAAACTGGTACTTCATAGACTCAGAAAAGCATTGCAAAGTCCAAACTAGTTCTTTATAAATCATTGCAAAAAGAAAATGTGAAAAGTTGTGATTAATTATAAAAAGACTTACACATGCACAATATCACTATAGTGTAAGAACAAACAATGAAATAATTTACCTCAATTGTTCAATGTTGGGAGTTTGCCTGGTGCATTGACCCGCCACTATGTGCTCAAAGCCCAATTGTATGGGAGTAATGGTAGAGAGTCCACCACATCACTTGGGCCCAATATACATTGAATGACCGATATCCACTTAGAAGGCTAAGCCTTGTAAGTGGTGAGCCATCCAATTGTAAATTAAGGTCCGACCATTTTTCTATTTATCCGATGTGGGACTGAACGTTCACACATGTTCTAACAAATCTCTCCCTCATGTGTGAACCATACATTGGGCCTTAATCTCTCTCTACATCCGAACTCCCCCTTGATTCTGATCTACAACTCTCAACCCTATCTCGTGAACTAGGCTTATTCTACACCCATTTCATCGATTCAGAGTCATCCCAATTAGGAGCTAAAGTGCCTAGTCACTGGCACTATGCTCCCCGACAAGAACTTCATTGAGAGCCAATGTGCTGATTAATTCAACAGCACCGTGCTCCCCGACGAGTCAACCCCATCGACAATGAGCCATCCGTTACAGCACTCCAACATCGAGCCACCTTGCTTCATTGGGAGTCATCTTGGATTTTATACCCTTCTACGAGTGTTCTCTGTGCAAGCCCATTCAATGGTGCGCCGAGAGTCTTCCCATAGATCGCTTGCCATCAGCTCTGATACCACTTGTTGGGAGTTTGTCCACTGCATCGAGCCGCCACTGCGTGCTCAAGGCCTAATTTGTATGGTAGTAACGGTACAGAGTTCACCACATCACTTGGGCCCAATATACATTGAATGACCCATATCCACTTAAAAGGCTAAGTCTTGTAAGTGGTGAGCCATCCAATTGAATATTAAGGTCCAACCATTTTTCTATTTATCCGATGTGGGACTTAATGGTCACACATGTTTTAACCCTCAATCCAACCAAAAGCAGTCAAGCGAAGTAGGAGCTGGGTTTGTGTGGAGTTGTTTCCGTCATCGTCCAAATTAGCTGCATGAGTTGGGTTTAATGCATTCGCCTGCCATTTGCCCTTATATGTTCGACTATTATGACCAATGCCTTTGCAAATGCTACGCTTTCGGGTTGCCTCCACAATCTCAAATTTTGATGCATTCTGCCTTGTAGAACTAGATTCTTTGCATTTCTTTGACCCTGATGGACGACCTTTATGTGGTATAATATTTGGCTCAATAACCATGGTTGTGATGGATTTACAAGTTGAGAAATTTTCTTTTGAACGCATTCTTTTTGGCTTATGGGCCACTCTTGATATTTATCTTCTAACTCATGAAGTAACCTTTTAAATTCACCCCCATTCGAATTATTTTCTCCCCCACCAAATAAAAGCAAAGGATCTCATATCAATCCTCCATTGTGAGTGTATTGCCTCAAGCGGTAGCACCTTACCTTTCCAATCAATCATCTTATGTGCACAAGGAAGACCATATTTGCCATGAAGTGTCCCGTACATGTTGATTTCATGGTACCATGCTTCAACATCTCATATTGCTTAAGTAGTTCACTCATATTCCTTAAAGAAGTAATGCACTGGTGAGGTATTCGAATCCTCTCACTAGAGAGTTGAGTCATTATCTCTTTAAATTCATTTTCAATTGCAAGGCATATTTTGTTCTTAACTTGATAGAGGTCATTGGTCGAAACTTGTAAATATTTCTTCAATTTTCCATGTGCACCTTCTGCCCTTGAAGAAACCCGATTTCCAAAATGAGCATTATTTTTAGTCCATGCATGCACAAACGGCTCTTTGAGTGGAAGCCATGTCTTTTGAATATAGCTTACCACTTTTTCCTTCTCCTTGTACACTCAACTAATTTCCAAGCATCATTGAATGCCTCTTCATCTTGAGAGTTTATCACTTCGTTCCAAGTAGACAAAAATTTGGTCCAATCTTCTTGAGTTTCAAAGCAAGGCTTGCAATTTGCCAAAATATTTTTTTCAATATGCCACACGCACAAGATTTGTAGTTGATGGGAAAACTACTTTTATAGCATTCATCAAGGCTAATTTCCTTTTGATACAATAATAGAAGGATGGCAAGTAGGACCCAATATGTTGCTAAAGTTTTGCAAAGCCCAAATATAATGTCCTTCCCCCTCTTTCTCCAAAATGCAAAACAAGAGTAAAATGAACTGTTAAAACTTGAAACTCCAATTATGGCAAGTACTGGCATCTTGTACTTATTTGTCGTATAGGTGCAGTCCATCAGAAAGACATTTGTATAGCTTTTCGTCAATGTTCTTGGAGAAGGGTGTGCAAAAAACAGATGCGTCAAGTGGCCATTTTGATCATATGCAACATCGAAAGTAAAATCACCTTGACAAAGCTCTTCAAACAATGCTTGAATCATAGTTCGTCCTGCCAAATTGTCCTTCTGAACTTTTACATTGGTATTATAAATTGTTCTTGATACCGCTTGAAGCTTCGGATTGGATTGCCTAAGTGAAGAAAGGATTTGGCGTGGTGGTATTCCCGATCTAGTCATTTCTTCAATGCTCGTGATCTCTTCCATAGACAAACGGCGACAAGAGGGATGTCCGGACATGTCAATAGAGGGTTCATGATTATGTGAGCTAGTATTTTTTACTCCATTAATCACCCACAAGCCATCATCTTGTGTCTTACACCGGAATTCAAAAGGACAATTTAGGAGACGAGTTGCCGTTTTCCTTTGTCGTTGCTCTATGGGAACATGCCATTTGTTACAGTAACGAGTGCCCCTATCACAACTGATAGTAAGATATCTATCCATTCTTGAGTTTTTTTTATTTATTTATAGATATTGCATATCCTTGCATTGAGAAGAAAAACTCTCGAAGTGTACCAAGAAGTTCTTCATGAGATTGGAACTTCCAACCAAATTGTTCAAGCACGTCCTTTTGTTTGTTTTCTTCACTTTCTTGATTTTGTATGTTGATACCATCTTGATCAATCTGATCAGTTGAATTTCCATCGAGGCATTGAATTGGTTGTTCAATTTCCATGGTTCTTTGTCACCAAATCTACATGATAAAAAAATAAACAGAGATTGTGGCATTTTAAAAATGATGAAGATACAAAAATTCATAATAAAAAAAAATATTAAGAGAAACAAAATAAGATAACCCGAGATTTTTTAAGGTTAAAGGATAAAAAATACACAAGTTTTTTTTTTAAGTCACGGACACAAAGTACACCAATAAACCCCCAAACAAAGGATCAACAGTTTTCACCAAAATATTCTAGTTTTTGAAGCTACATACAATAGAATGCACACAAATAGAACCCTTAAAAGTAATCCCTAAACATACAAGTAAACAAGCAATAAAATATACATACCTTGACTATGAGAATGGAACCGGTGGAGTACAAATAGAAAACTGCAAAGGTCTTATAGCTTGAAACATGTGGAAGGGACTGGTTCATAAGTCAATACGAACAGGAAAAGACAAAACCTAGAGCTAGAAAGGTGAAAATTAGACTTGGAAAGGATATCGAAAGCTCCGTTTGAAAAAAAAAGGATATCAATAGACGCGTGTAAGGGTAATTCTTGATTCGAGAAAGGATAAATTGGGAAACAAAATATATAAGGTGCCAACTTTTGACCAGAAAAGGACAGATGAGTCAGTGTGCTTGGCAGAGCAATAAATGCTCGTGGCAGAAGAGAAAACTATCGTGGCATTATCGCCATTGGTTGTGTCATGCCTCATCGCGGTTGCCATCGTCTCTTGCTTTGCCGTAAGTTACTCTCTCTCATCTATTCTCTCTAGTCGTTTATTCCCTCTCTCGTTCTCTTATAGTTTTAACTTACACGTATATGAATGTATGATACTACCTCCGTCCCAATTTACTTGTCCCAGTTTTATTCTAACTGGATAAAAAAAACTAGTTATATCTTTAAATTGGTAATGAATTTTATATCCAATATGGATCTTGTTTGATTGATCTCGATTTGTTTTATAATACAATGTTTTCAAAATCACCTAAAATATTATAAATTACAAGATATAATCAATTGAAAAGTGGCAATTAAATTGGGACTGAGGTAGTATATTGTAATTTTTTTTTTTGAATAGTGAAAAAGGACCCAAAGGAAGAGAATAACCCTCCAAGGTTGGCAAGAAGCCAAACAATACCACTCCCAAAAAGACACCTAAAACTCAAACACCCAAAGAGACACCTCCCTAAATACCAAAGACTCGAAACAACACCTAAAGAGACATCTTCCTAAACAACTCCTCAAACCAAAAACATTAAACCAAAGCCAACTTGGCTCTATAACGCTCCTCATTAGTTTCCCCAATTTGAGCAATCCTCCTAATCACTTCCTCCTCCCCACCATCATAAGTCATAATCGATACCTATAGACTTCTGGAAGTCCCAAAATGCTCGAGCCTCGTCGAGAGCCAAAATTGCTTGAGCCTCATCGAGAATGATTTCCTTTAGATGATAATGCAGCTGCTACTACTGCTGATCTGAATATAACGCATTTTTGCTTTTGCCTGGCGCCTCTTATCTTGGATTTCAGAATGCCCAACATATTTCCAATAGACTTCTGTTTCCATTTTGCTTTCCTAGTATCCTCAACCTCTGCGGTTGAATTTAGATCCACAAATAGTTGGATACCTTCATCCTCATTGTTTAAAAAGCCCACTTCTGCAAGATTCCAAAAACCATTATCAAGCTCTGCAACATCATCCAAGATTTGGGTTGTATCCTTTGCAGCAATTTCACCCAACTCATCAAGGTTAACATCATTGTCTCCGCAGTCACCCACCGACAGATTATCTCCATCAAGGTCAACATCATTGTCCCAAGAGTTAGCCCCATCCACTTGGTAAGGAGTTTTCACAAAGGGTTCCACATTTGGCTCCACGTCAGAAGAGGACCCATTGGTTTCACTAACCTGTGATTCCATTGGGCCCACGGACACCGGTACCTTGTCCCCCTCCATATCCACCTCATCATCCTCCTCTTCCTTTGATTCTTCTTTTGGGTTCGAGGAAAGATCTAGGCTTGGTCTAGGAATTTGTTTCTTTGCTTCATGAGGTTGATCGCACGGATCTTCCATAACCTTAACTTTGTAGCTCTTGCCTTCAACATCGATGAGCCACAACAAAAGATGACATCTTCAACGTATCGCATCATTAGATATAAAAGGACCCCATAATTCTCCAATAGATTTGAAAGAAGTATTACTCCATCCATTGAGCGGTATTCCATAGCAACATAAGCACACAAATCTTTCAACGCACGCCGCTTGTCCATCCCATGGCTTAGTTTCAGAGAATCACCTTTGAAGATAGTTTCCTTCAACTTTTCTCTCCATTTCTTCTCTGCTTGGACAAGTTAAAATCACAGACCTTCCACCCTACTTACCAAAAAAAAAATTTATCTATGCCCATCCCTGCCATATGGACCTTTAACTCGTTGATTGAGTTAACCAGTGTAATTTTGCCACCACACTACGGTATCGCCACCCATTACCAGCGAATTTCAAAGATACTCTGACTCCCTTGATCGCTACTTACCAATCCCTTCTCCGTCTCCTTCCCATGTGTACCACCTTTAAATGTATGTGCATAAAGTTTGAAAGACTTCAAATTAGTTCTGGAAGAAGTTTCAAACCTTACATCCATTGCCAATCCCAGCTGGGGTAGACTTGTTTAAATGACCAAGATTCTCCTTTCTCCTCACCCCCATTTGTTCATTATTACCCTGTAGTACCCTGCTATGAGTTTAAGTAGGCGTTCTTACCTTGTAGTGCCCCGATATATTGTCATATTGATGTGTAACACATGTTTGATAATTAGTTACTCCCTTCGTCCCCATTTAACGGGCCTTTTTGGGAGTTTGTGCCACTTTTCATTGCTTATATCTCGTAATGTATGATGTTTTATGTGATTTGAAAACATTGTTTAATATCTCTAAATGAGCTCTATCAAACAAGATCCATATTGCGTATATAACTCATTTTTTATCCGCTTAGAATAGAACGAGGGACCGCTAAATGGGGACATAGGTAGTAATAATTAATAACTAGTAATTTAGTACTTCTTACTTTCATTTGATTTTGAACTTTGTAATTGACTAGTTGTTTGGTACTTATTATCATTTGGTTTGAACTTTGAGAGGTCTCTTGGGTTCAAGTATCTCTGTCTGCATTTGTTTCCCATTCGCATTATGCTTCTCCACTTTGCATTCTATGGTAGTATGTATGAATGCTTGCATCTCCACATGCAAGATGGGTTGCATATGAGAGAGGGTGTTGAATAGCTTGATATATATTGTTGGGCTCATTTCCTGATATCCTAAGCTTTTTGGACAGTTGGTAACGTAACATTGTGTTGTGGGGCGTTTAGCAATTGGCTTCATGCTGGTCACCCTTCTCTGCTTGGAGCAGAGTAGGCACATGTTGGCTGCATCCACACCCATGGGCAACTTTATGTGCATGTCTTGCAGGTGTCTAATTTTTTCTATTACTAGCCGTTGAAGAATGTGTGTGGAAATTATCTACATTATGTTGTTCATGCTAAATACATTATGTTGTTCATACTAAATTGGGCGATGTCAAATCAATTGGACAGAATGTTCTGATGTTTCATAATCATTGATTCATAGTCGCCATAACTTTCGTAATTTTCTCCTTTGAGGTGACTGTTCAACAAGTAAATCTAACTTAATACATCTTTGAGGGGTGGAATAAATGCTCTCAGTTATCATCATCCATGTTTGGGTTCAACCATCAGCAGATTGCTGGATTGCTATGAATGATGTTGGCCACACTGGATCTCAACTTTTTGGGATTTTAAGCGTCCATATAAAGAGGATGGGGAAGAAGTCACGCTTCAGGTTTTAATGTGCTAGAATTCTATGGATGGAAGAGGGTTTTTTGGAAGACTACAAGTAGTAGTGCGGTGCAGAATTTTTCCCACTTTGATAAGAGAAGAATAGAGAGAGAATGAAAGCTTTACCAAACTTCTAGGGAATAGAAAGACTGAGTGCGCATTTGTGGATTGCTATTGTTCTCTTATTTGAACTATGATTGAGACTCCAAATCAGGTTAGGAACTTTACTAGTAAGAATCTGCATAGAAGTGTGCTTGGATGCTAAACGTAAGACACGAGTTATGTTCCAATTTTCTGATTGGTGAATAAATGATTTGTGGAATCAGTGGGAACTTTGTCTTTGACCGAACATTGAAATGGTGATTGCAGTTTCAATAGAGCAGAATTTTTTTTCGTTTTCCCAGTTGATGAAGGTTCGAGATGAGGGATGATCACAATACTGAGAGGAGTACAGTCGTAGTTAGTCGATGTAAGTGTATTTGGGGGTATTTCTTGCTTAATATTGGTTTTGAGAGAAGCAGCAGAGTTTCTTGAAAATGGCCTGATTTGTAGGAAGGCAGAAACATTGGAGTAGGGGCTCAATGTTCTGGATTCAGAAAATACACAAATAGAAGACCCTAATTACGGGAACCCTCTAAATGTTGTGTGGCTAACAGGATGCAAGGAAAAATAATCGTTCCTGCTGGTAGTGGATGTTTGAAAATGGGTAAGATGCTTGAACACCTGCTGTATGGGAACAGATACGTCCATAAATTACACAGAGAACAAGGAAACGGGAACAGATGAGGATGAGGATGAGGATGGGGTGTTGTCTGTGACAAAATCTTCTGAGACAAACTAAAGGACATAACAGAGCAGAACAATGCGTTGATTTGTTCCAACCTTTTTGTTGTAGATAGAAGATTGCATTATATGCATGGGCTGATTTCATGTAAGAATGTATACTACTTCCTGCAGCGTTATGTCTTGATTTTGGAAAATTGTCATGTTATGTGCTGCATCTGTGTTGGAACTCTTTATCGATTCTTCGTAGGAAATAATGCAATGTAACTGTGCATGTTGCATGTTCCCTTGTACCCGTACCAACGTTTGGGCATGTACCCCTTCATCCCAATGTTTAGGGTCATGCACAGTAGCCTGATGCAGATACCCTCTATTCGTGTTAGATATCTGTGCTTATCCAAGCTCCTGCTGCTCACAACTGCTCCTAGAGCATTAAAATCCCAAGGCAACGAGAACCTCATAATTTCAATAATTGTTTTCTGTTGAATTTCATCTTCACTGCAAGGTATCGAATGGTGTCAACTCATGTAACAAATCAAGTGCAAGACAAAGCACATCACCTGATTGATTCGTTTGGGTGTTAGCTGGCTGCTTATGCTTCAAGCAACTCACCGATTTTATATTGCCACTTTTTTCATGAGCAATGCATGAACTTTGTAGGTAAAAAGATACATTGATGTCTATTCAGCTTCGTCTGTTACCGGATTTTCAAATGAAGACTTATTGCATCTATCGCCACTGTATGCTCAAGCAATGGATAATTGGTCAAAAACTGTGACAAACTTAGTGTCAGAAAAAAGTGACAGCTGTCATGTAACTTTGCCTGATCTCAAGAGGCAAATCGATGCATACTTAAGTTTCCTTGCGAGTGTTGCAGAGCTAGCACGTTCGAAATGGACCCAGTTCAATTTGAAGATTATGAGCATTGGCTTCGGGGTAATGTTGATTTCACTTCTTGTCCATGTGCTTTGCATCAGATGGCTTAACAAACTATGCAGAGTTTACATTCGTTCCCATGCCAAATCGGGGATTTCCTACGGAATGATGTTTTCCTGTCTGATAGTGGCAATACGTGCATGCAGCTTCCTTTCAAATAGTTACATTTGTAAGTTCTGACTATCTAGAGATTTACATGGTTTCTTGGATGCATATACTCTCTTTCATTATTGACATATTTTTCGTCTTTCTGTTCAATTTAAAACCTGTGGGTTTAGTGGAAGAAGGAAAAGTCACTGTTTTTCTTGCAGTCACAAGTGCGATGCTCAAATTACGCTATTCAATAACGAAAGCCAAGATGCAACTGGAAGTAAGAATTTTGCTCCTTTAGCTTTGTTAGTAACTTTACTGTTAGAATAAGAGTTTAGACTTAGTCCCACATTGGTTGGTTACGTTATGTGATTAGCTCTCACATAATATGAATAAAGCTCTCTTGTGTTAGGGTTAATTAACACCCTAAACACTTTTCTCTCAATCAACATGGTATCAGAGCCTACCTTACAACCTAAACCCTAATCCTAATGATCTACCGCTGCCCACCATCACTGCACCCACTATCGCCGACGTCACCCCTCCTCCATCAGCCATCACCCTTCATCGTTATCTTCACAGAAAACCTAATCAAGCCTTACCCAGCCCTAATCGACCCTGAACAAGCCTGAATCGATCCTTAACAGCCCTGATCGACTGCAAAAATCTTTGAAACTCCTGACCCATAAGCTGAAATCCAGCAAAACCCATTCCCAGGGTGCCGACAGTCTCAGAAAACTCCAACTCAAACCAGTAATACCTCGATTCGGGCTCGAAATTCCCTGCAGAGCGTTCAAAATCATCATACCAGCACTCGGTTCTTCTCGAAACAGTCTGCATGTGTTCCTTGGTTGGCGAAATCATCATCCAGACCTCAGTTATGTTCGAAACAGTCAATCTAGATCTACTATTCAGAGTGTCTTGCATCTGAGATTGGTTTGCTAGTCTTCCCCTATGGTAATGCCTTATCTCGATCTGTTAGTGGTTGTTGGTTAGCTATATTGGGTTTGAATGGTTGGTTGGTTGTATGAATTTCTTAGTGTTACTCACCCACTCTTCGTCGTCACTTTGTGTGTGCTGATGTCACCTTTAATGAGTCATTGCCCTTCTTCTCGGATACACTTGAGTCTGAGTATGTTTTTCCTGTAGATGTTCCTCCTATTCCTGTGCCACCCATGCAGGTATATGTTCGTCGGCGACATGTATTAACAGCCCCACCGCGCCTCCTCCGTCCTAAGATCCGGTTCCTCCACCACCACCTCCTATCGCTTTTCACAAAAGTATTCTGTCTTTGCACTTCTCATCCTATTGCTCGATTTGTTTCCTATGCTCATCTATCTCCGTCCGTTCGTACTTTTACTACTTCTGTTTCGTCCATTTCTGTTCCTAACACTGTTCAGGAGGCCTTATCTGTTTCTGAGTGGCGGACAGCTATGGAGGCTGAGATGTCTACTCTTCATGACAATGGCACTTGGGAGTTGGTTCCTCTTCCGCCAGGGAAGTCTATTGTTGGATGTCGGTTGGTATTTACATTCAAGTATAATCTGAATGGCACAGTCGAACGGTACAAGGCCCATCTTGTGGCCAAAGGCTATACCCAGACGTATGACTTATGCGGAGACTTTCTCTCTGGTGGCCAAAATTACTTCTGTTTAGGTTCTTATCTCTATGGCCGCCAATCTTGGTTGGCCGTTGTTCCAGTTGGATGTCAAGAATGCGTTTCTACATGGTGATCTACTCAAGGAGGTATATATGGAGCAACCTCCTGGGTTTCTTGCTCAGGGTTAGCGTTCTCAGGTGTGTCGCCTTCACAAAGCTCTCTATGGTCTTAAGCAGTCACCTCGAGCTTGGTTTGGCCGGTTTAGTGATACTGTGTTGCAGTTTGGTATGCGTCGCTCTCATTCTGATCATTCTGTTTTCTCTATATAGTCTGATCTGGGGAAAGTAGTGTTGATTGTGTATGTGGATGATATCATTATTACTGGGGATTATCAAAAAGGTATTGATGAGCTAAAACACTTTCTACAACGTCAGTTGCGATATTTCTTGGGTATTGAGGTAGCAATATCCAAGGAGGGGATTAGTCTATCCCAAAGAAAGTGTACGCTGGATATTCTAAAGGAGACTGGTTTATTGGGAACAAAGCCTGTGGAGACTTCTATGGATCCAAATGTCAAACTATGTGTTGATAGGGGAAGATATTTTCTCATCCAGACCATTATCGTCACTTGGTAGGCAAATTGTTGGTAGGCAAATTGAATTATCTCCCCAATACATGGCCTGATATCTCATTTGCTAACAATTTGATAAGTCAGTTCATGTCAGCCCCTTGTCTTCCCCATTGGGAAGCTTGTCTTCTTTTTATGAAGTATCTCGAGGCTAATCCTGGATGTGGTCTATTCTATCGTTCAAATAGTCATTTGCGTGTTGAGGCCTTTACCGATGCTGATTGGGTGGGATCACCATCTGATAGACGGTCAACAACTGGATACTGTACTTTTGTTGATGGCAATCTAGTTACCTGGAAGAGTAAGAAACAAACTGTTGTTGCTCGGTCCAGTGCTGAAACAGAATATCGTGCCATGGCTCATACTACATTTGAGGTTGTATGGTTGAAAGCTTTGCTCGAGGAGTTGGGGTTTGGCGTACAGTTACCTATTCCTATGTATTGTGATAATCAGGCAACAATATATATCGCTTCGAATTCGGTATTTTATGAGAGAACAAACATATTGAAGTAGATTGTCATATTGTTCGGGAGAAGATAGATAGTGGCGTGTTGGCTACCTCTTTCGTGTCTACAAGAGCTAGTTGGCAGATATCTTCACCAAACCGTTATTTAAACCACGTTTAGAGTTATTATGTACCAAGCTGGGATTTTGTGATATATATTCTCTAGCTTGAGGGGGAGTGTTAGAATAAGAGTTTAGACTTAGTCCCACATTGGTTGGTTACGTTATGTAATTAGCTCTCAAATAATATAAATAAAGCTCTCTTGTGTTAGGGTTAATTAACACCCTAAACACTTTTCTCTCAATCTACATTACTATCGATCTATTTTTGGTTGCAAATAATCTTCTTTCTTTGATGACATCCAGAAATGATTTGACTCTTGGGATTTTTATTGTGGGCTGAACGTTGGGAAATTGTACTTGCAGGCTTTTGTGTTTGTTCTCCTGGTCTCTGTCCTCAGATTTTGTATTGAACTTGGGCCATCAAAGCAGGCTGTCAGTTCAGGATTAGCAGATTTGTGTCCTTCATGGATGCTTGCTGTTTCTGAGAGCTATCCTTTCTGGAGGCATATAGCTGAACTCCTGCCGGTGCTAGCTCTGATCATATTGGCCTACATGCTGCATGAGAGCATTTCTCGCAGCTCATGCAGGAGATTTTTGAAAAATGTTATAAGAGGAACGATCTTTAGCTACCTTCTCATTGCAGCATATTGGACCTCGGAAAGTAAATTACTCAATCTGCCTCCTATGCGCATAGACATGCAGAGACATTACATTCCTAAAGTAATCTATATGATTGGTTTTGGACAACTATCATCCCTGGCACTTCTTCAATTTCTCAGTGAAGAAAAAACGTCTAGTTGGAAAGAGACTGTGGCCATTAAAATAGTAGCCGTGTTATCTGCGTGGAGTTCAACAATTATCATTCTATCTGGAAGACAAGGACCCATGGTAGCTTTAGCATCCATGGCTGGAGGTGCTTTCTCTTCATCACTCCTTATGTCTTTGTCATATTATACTTGAGCAACAGGTTCTGTTTTTATGACTGTTTAGGCCACTCTCTTGTCTTTATAGCTGTTTGCATTAAATTTCCGTTAGCAACTATAACATGGTTTATAGTCATTTGAATGTCGCTATTCTCACTGTAGACTTCTTTCACAAGATAAAGATATGCTGGTTTTTAAAATATTTAAGCACTGTAGTTTTGAGCTCCTGATTTGGTACTTACAAGAACTTCTTTGCTAGGTTGGTGCATAATGAGATTGGAATGTTTGGAACAGGACTCCGAAAATGGCCATCTCCAAACTTTGTCCTTGTCTTCTTTCCCTGTTTCACAATGGAGCCTTCTAGCTGTGTGCCTTTTTTTCTGCAGTGGTCACTGGTAAGAAGTTCAGTCTTAAGACTCTTAACTTTTACTTATCTGCTTAATGAGTCATTGCTAGTCTTATCGGTGCTTTACAGGGTAGGCCAAGGGGTTGTGTCATTCATTTTAGATCTAACCTCCGGTAGTACTGCAATATTGTTTTCTTTTGTACTCCTACTATTACAAGTTTATTGATGAATTATTTGGTGTCTTACCCTGAAAGTAGCTCATTTCTTTTGCACGCTGTATTTCTTTAACCCATCCCAACATTTTGTTCAGGTGTGCTTTTGATGGCCTCCATTATGCTGCTGCATTTATTGGGTTAGTGTGCTGTTTCCTTTGGGTATATACATCATATACGTACGCTTTGCTTTTCTTGGAAATATTTTCTTTTGGTTTGGATATTCTGTTAAATATAGCTGTCGGGCAAGACAATGACTAATACCTCAGCCCTCCCATAGCCTTATTCTTTCGAAAAACTTGGTACTTGGTTCCACTTTCATTTTTGTTGTATTTATGAATAGTATTGTAGAACAAACAATGAGGTTCTAGTAATAGAGAGAGCATACCCTTTGATACAAAAAGCAAGAAAAAAGGGGAAATCCTAAGGATTACTGGTGCAAAAATGGATAAATGAATAAACTATGGTTGCCCAGAAGAACATCAGATCAGTGACCTTAATGGAAGAAATGGAGCCATGGTCCTAAACATCATACACTATTTGCTCCAACAGCAAGCTAGGGGGCATCTGACTGCTTTCGAATCCTATTGATTCTCTATTGTCAAAGATAGTAACCCGTAGTGTCCATGCAAGCTTTCTGAGAATGTTGTGGAATGCTTTGCCCCTAAGCTTACTACTAAGCCAATCAACTTCATAGGGCCTAGGAGTGAAGAGGTTTTAACTATCCTGCTTAGATGAGAAATAGTTCCGGAAACCAATCAAGCAAAAAAGGGACGGTGAAAAGATCATCTGGTCAGTACAAAATAATTTCCTGGTAACCTCAAAGGGGTTGTCGCAGTGGATAAACGACTTGCCACGGTGGGGCTTACCACCCCAAAGACGCAGGGTTGATTCCCCTCGGCAGCGATTTGTCCTTGGGGCCACCTCACCTCACACAAATGCGTGGAAAGTGCCGGAGAGATTAGTCCGGTTCATCGGGGCACTCTTCATTACCAAAAAAAATTTTAAAAATAATAATAATAATTCCCTGGTTGTTACTTCTCATAGGTTAGAGTAAATGTCCAGCAGTTCACCTTGATCTCAACTGAGTCCCTCTATCTTCGTTTTCAGGTTTGAAGAATTCATCCTTGTTCCCCAAGCTATTCTTCTTAGTATTGATACATTTGGTTTTTCTCACATTCTACCAATATTTGGACTTCCATTTCTTGCTATACAACAAGTTCCATCTGGTCAGGGTGAGCAGCAAAAAAGATTCTTTCTCATGCAATTATGCCAGGTAAGTTTACGTGTAAGATCATTTTTTTTCTTCATATGGAGTCATATGCTTCCCCTTAATGTTGGACATGCTGCAGTAATTGAACTTGTAAGTTGTTTATTCATCTTTGTTTTTTTTGGACAACTATTTAATCATCTTTATGTTTCAGGTGTATCTGATGTATGGACTCATTACAGCCACCACAGCCACATTCACGATGTTATGTGTTGCAATTCAAAGACGTCACCTCATGGTATTCTTACTTACTTCAACCACAATTTTGTTTAATATTTGTTTGGTCTGTATTTATGTAGCATATCTCATCACATCCTACTGTTGAATTTTGCTGCAGGTGTGGGGATTATTTGCTCCTAAATTTGTTTTTGATGCGGTGGGCCTCATGTTAACAGATTTCCTAATCTTTGTGGCATTGCTCTACTATTGTGTTTGGGTGGATGATGATGGGCCGCGACATCAGATTACTGACAAATGAGTTTTTATCCTGCTCAATTTTGCAGATTTAGCTTTGATGATATTAATTTGACCATGTGGTCATTCTTTTAGGGTCCAGTTCATTAGAGTGAAAATCATAGAAAACAAGAGAAAAAGAAATGACACTTTTTTGGTGTTTGATTAGCAAACTCATTTATGCATGTTACATAGCTTTTGCTTAAAATTAATCGAAAGCATCGCTGAACACCGGAATCTAACATGAGAGGCTATGCAACAGTACTTGACCAAGGGTGGACCTCATATTTTTCTAAATGTGTCTGGCCACATGTGGAGGACTAAAAGACAAAGCAAGACATTATACATTTGATTCATGTGTAGATAATGCTTATTTTTGCATGTGAGGGACCATATTAGACCATAAGTCAATAGAGATTTCTCTCAAGACCCTGACGCAACAGTGGGCTTCAGTTAAATCTAATCCAATTTCAAAACAGTGGGGTCGGGACCAATTTTTCAGTACTCCTGAAGTACCACGTGGCATTGCCACGTGGTATTCTATCCAAATAAAAGATCGCCACAATTTGTGGCAATCTAACAGAAATGAATGATAATGCCCCTACTGCATAATTTGTTGCCATGGAAGCAGTTGGCAGTATCATGTACAATGCCACGTGATACTCCGGAAGCGATGAGCAATTACTTGGATGTCGGTCATGGCAGTGAATATCGCTGGCAATGGGTAGCTCTTGTTCGCTCTGGCATTAATTTTGTTCCCTTGCCCCCGCATACACTTGTGTGCGCATAATTACTACTTTTCCTATATAAGGCTAAGCATGGTTTGCATCAAGGACATGAAGGGAAAAAAAAAAACAGAAGGCAGCTTCAGAAAGACTCTCATCAAGAGTTCGTCCTCTCTCTCCATCTCTCTGTTTTCCTCTCCACAAATCCGAGATCCTACTTTCACCTCCTACCCAACAAAATCCAAAATATACACACAAGTTTTAGTTTATAGTTATCCTCCAGAAATTCCCCCAGCTTTCAAAAGTCCCCTTTTTTTCCACCCGAAATTGTACACGACCACGTAAATATAGCTTGAGAATAGTGCCATTTAATCCTGCACTTTTTCAGGTTATAATTTAGTTGATATCATTTTCTTTATTGATTACGCAACCAGATGTGGGTATTGCATATAACATGGGCACAGAGGTGGCTGCACTATAGTTTTCGGGGGTTCAAGTCAGCACTATAGTTTATTAGTTTTAGGCGGGCAAAGGCGACGCCACATGTGGAGTGGGGTCGGCTGACCCATGGAGAAAGGACATACCGTTACTATAGTTCTAGAATTTCCGGATTGGTTGATACTTGAAAACGTATGATCCCAGTCCATGAGGCAACACAACCGAATCATTTTTCCTCTGGAATGCATTTCACTGAACTTGTGATCTGCACCTTTGTGTCACATATCTCTCTCTCTCTCTCTCTCTCTCTCTCTCTCTCTCTCAACTAGCCACACCAACACATATTCCTCTCTCCCTCTATCAACTATGGCAAGAAGTAATTTTAAACAGGTATATTGCTTTAGGTTGCATGGTAAGAATCAAGTGTCAATGATTCTAATTTGTGAAAAACATGATTTGGGGCAATATTCTTTTAAAGATTGCATTCACTAAAATTCAAGGGTTTATGGTGTCCAAGTTGAGAAATACATATAATTTGGAAACTACAGTATATGCTACCAAGTAAATTGGAAAAATAAATGAACCTTGTGAGTTGTTTACTATTCTATTTTAATAATTGATTAGGTGATAGGGTGTATAACAAATGAAATTTGTGTTTGCAAATGACCCTATCAATACAAATTCCTGGAGTCGCTACTGTTCAAGCGAACTCCTTGATCTCCAAAGATGTACCAAAATTTTGTATTTTTTACATATAGCCAAAGTAAATGAGAATTCCCATAAAATTGTGAGTAAATAGATAATCTAGCTCAACAAAACAAAATAAATTGGGCCAAATAAATTTCCAACGTAAATAAAATATGTTTATTTTATATAGAGCTCTCCATGCAAAAAAAAAAAAAATCTTTACATTTTTGTCACCGTCGAGCTTAAATCCTAGAGCTGCCCCTGCATGGGCCACCAGTACTTGCATACCACACCCGATTCCGATTTATTTATTTATGCTTAAATATTAACTCCATAGTGATACTCTTTTATTTACTACTCCCTCTGTCCCTTTTTTAGATTCTAGTATTCCATTTTAAACTGTCTCTTAATAAGTATCCATTTTGTAAAGTTAGTGGGTATTTGTTGATGATTTTATATTTTGCCTTCAAAAGTAGATTCCATTTTGAAAAGTTACTGAGTAAAAATGTAATGATGATGTTTTCGTAGAGGGTAAGGAGAGAAAGTGGAGGTAAAAGTTGATGTGAAATGTGTAATGATGATGTCTATTTAATAAGTGGAAATTACGAAACAGGACACTTAAAAAGGGACAGAGGAATTATTAATGATGCAGCAAAACCAAGGTACTTGGTATATCGTTTGTCGTTGAAATTATGTAATCGACATTCCGGTCATGGTGAAATGGGATTCCGATAAAGGTACATTTCATTAACAGCCCAAACAACGATGCAAAACCAGTCCAAGAAAACAGACCAACACCCTACGCGTCCGGCTATAGTGCTCCAAGGTAGTTTTGGGAGCACTATACTCCCATTGAATATGAATCATTGGATTGAAAATAGATAAATCACAGCCTTTAGATCAAAACCAAAAGTATGGTGGTTTTGTCAAAAACGAGATGGTTTGTGAACTTTTGACAAAAAAACGAAGGATTACTTACCACAGAAACAATCAACACTTACCATTGACTAAGACAACACTTACCATCGTATAAGGCAAAACTTACCACACAAACAGTCAACACTTACGACAACTAGTTGGTCAGGTAACAAGTTACCATTAATTTAAAAAAAAAAAACCCTATTTTTTGGCGGAAAATTTTGGAGATTTATATATTCACACCACTTTAAGCTATATACACCATATTTTTTGCCTTTTTGCTAAGAATTGGGTAGTGAAAAACCTAAAAATTGGTGTTCGATTATAAATCTAGTTTAAAATTTAATTTGTTATGAAGATATAATTAGAAGAATTATCTAAAAACAAAAAATTTGACAAATATTTTCTATAATTTCCAAATAACATTTTAAATATATTTAAGTAATTTATTTTTAAATAACCATTTATTATATATATATATATATATATATATATATATATATTTAAGTAACTTACTTTTAAATATTATAAAAAAACAAGTTATTCATTTAATTTTGATAGCTTACAAATTTAGTTAATATATATTATAAAATAACGTTATAAGTTGATTGTTACAATAAAATTGAACAATAACAAATTTAGTTAATATACATGTTTTGCCAATTGTCTTGTTTACCTAGAGGAGTTAGAGTGGATAAGTTTGCAGGGTTTAAGGTAAACAATCGGTGGTAGATAAGCAAGACAATTGGCAAAATGTGATCAGTTTGCGTGGTAAGACTGGTTTAAGCATATAGTCGTTTTCTTTTATTTCATGGTAAATATTGTCAACCACATGGTAAGTGTTATTAACGAATATTAGTCCATCGTAAAAATTTAGCTTTTGTGATATCTCTAACCTTATGCTTTGGTAAGTAAGCCTTATTCTATAGTAAGTATGACATTAATGACGGCCGGGTAGGTATACATTTTTGTATCATCATTAATGTCATAATACCTACTACATTAAATTTTATTTGGATCTACTCGTAATACATTGAATTTTATTTGAATCTAATTGTATTACTTTTGTAGTATCTCTAGCCTTATGCTTTGGTAAGTAAGCCTTGTCCACTCTTATTGTGCAATTTTGTTGTAACAATCATCTTATAGCATTATTTTATAATATATATTAACTAAATTTGTAAGCTATCAAAATATTAAATGAATATCTTGTTTTTTTCATAATATTTAAAAGTAAGTTACTTAAATATATCTATAATAAATGGTTATTTAAAAATAAATAAATTAAATAAATTTATAATGTTATTTTGGAAATTATGGAAAAAAAAATTTAAATTTTTTATTTTTAGATAATTCTTCTAATTATATCTTCATAACAAATTAAATTTTAAACTAGATTTATAATCGAACACTATTTTTTAGGTTTTTCACTACCCAATTCTTAGCAAAAAGGCAAAACATATGGTGTATATAGCTTAAAGTGGTGTGAATATATAAATCTCCATATTTTCCCGCCAAAAAATAGGGTGCTCCTTTTTTTTAATTAATGATAACTTGTTACCTAACCAACCGGTTGTCGTAAGTGTTGCCTATTTGTGTGGTAAGTTTTGCCTTATACGATGGTAAGTGTTGCCTTAGTTAATGGTAAGTGTTGCATGTTTCTATGATAAGTAATCTTTCGTTTTTTTGGTCAAAAATTCACGAAACCATCTCGTTTTTAACAAAACCACCCTACTTTTGGTTTTTGGTTTTGATGCAAGGACGATTGTGATTTATCTATTTCAATCCAATGATCCATATTCATTGGGAGTATGGTGCTCCCATACCACTTGGGAGCACCACAGAAGTTTTGACACCGTGCTGATGGTCATGCAAGACCGAAAATTGAAAACAAAATAAGACATAGCAGAAACCCAAAAAAATCAAATGTAGAAATCCTGGCTAATAAAATTAGGAAAATTAATAGCCCAGAAAGTGTTTTTGATAATTAGTACCCGTTAAGGACATGCTGAGAACATTTGTTAATGCTGAAAATGTCCTTGTCGGGTATTAATTATCAAAATACGTCATTGGCCGTCATTTTTCCATAAAATTATAGCCACGTGATCCACGCTGAACTTGGAATATTAGTTAAATCCTAGATAGCAATTTTAGGGTACACGAAGTGAATTGTGGCTTGAATATACGATCATGCAAATTGTGAATAACTTTATAAACATGAAGGATGTATTTGTCAATATTTTTACGATTACGTCTTCAAAAGGTAAAAATAGTGTACTTATAGTGGCCTTGTCAAAATGAGCCCGTAGACACTTTCTACTTCTAGAATAAAATTTACGCTGTTCGCCTAGAGTTCGTAAAACAAGATAGTTAAGTAGTACTCAATACACGGTAAAATTTTATCAGATTTGAAATTTTTGTCTCAAGTATCTTACAACACCGCAATAACCCTCGTATTTAAATTAGCTTATGTTGAATTTTTAAGAATTTTCGAAGAGTGAAATCTAGACCGATCCAAACATAATTTTTGAAAAGCGCGCAATACGTGTCATGCTTGTTACATGGCTAGTATCATCTTAATCTACACTTTAGCCCCTTAACAAATTAGATTACTTCATTTAAAATAGGGTTTAAAGTTGTAATGGAGTATCACATTAGACTCTCTTACAAAAGTAGTTTAAAGTTTATTACTCCCTCCGTCCCTTTTTAAATGTCCTACTTCGTAACTCCAACTTATTAAAAAAACATCATCATTATACCTTTCACATCAACTTTTTCCTCCATTTTCCCTACTTACCCATCATCATTACACTTTTTACTCACTAACTTTTCAAAATGGAATCTACTTTTAGGGACAAAATAGACAATGTACCAACTTTTACCCCCTAACTTTACCAAATGGATACTTATTAAGGGACAGCCCAAAATGGAATACTGGACTATAATAAGGGGACGGAGGGAGTATTTTTTGGAAACGGGAGGTAGCTCCGCCCCTTACCTTCATAGACATAACTGAAATCTCAATGAATTTCTGTTTGACCGGAGAAAAAAAAAAAAAAAACTGAAATCTCAACAAAACTATAGGAATGCATTCAACAATCTAAATACTGGAGTTCACTTTTCAATTTGACAAAATAAAGAAGCTGGCACAACTTAAAACAAATTGCATGTATAGCGACCACATAAATCTCTTATCAACCCTTGGGTGAAAGACATCCGATTAGTCTTCTGAAAAATCACCAGATGCATACGTACTTGCACACATATTTATATCGATGGTGATACCATTGGGGCATAGGTCACCATATTGCTGGCCAAAAACCAAGCATTTTAAGTTAGAACATACACATGAAACTGAGTACAATGTTTCTCTTATTTCCGTAGTACCAAAACAAACCAAAACAAAACAAAACAAAACAGGATCATTCGCCTCCAATGAGGCTTTTATGCAATCATTTTGAAACATTGATTCTGCTTGAAATCACTTTATCAAGAAAAAAAAAAAAAATTAAAAATGTTATAGCTAGCTTGAAGTTCCTCTTTTCAAGCATATCCTAAATACAGAAGCTAGAACCAAGAGCTGTTACAATAACAATGGAATCAAAAACCCATCTGCAAAGAAATCTAAACGTCCTGGGACTGAAGAGTTTCACTGGTTCTGACAGCTTATGCCTTTTATCCCACCATTGAAAAGCAGAAGAGAAGGCAAGCAACTCAAAATACAAACAGACGGAAATTCAATCATGTAGAAGTGAATTAAATAACTTCGATAACGAAACTTTGCAAAAATAAGTCAGTCACAAATGAAAACTTCTTAGGTACATATCAGGCTTGAGATGGGTGAAACGAGTAATTCTTTACATACAATATTCCATGAACTTGTACATAAAACTCACCAAAAATTGACAATCTTTGTCGGAAACAAAGTGAAAATATGAACTCTTACGATCTACGCAGAAAACTTTTCCAGTTTCACAAGAGAAGCTACATATTTCATACAGAAAAGAAGTCGACACGTAACTTGGGTTCCAGGAATATTACTTCAACATTTGCAGAGGACATGTGAAATCCCAATATAGTCTCACTAATCTCCATTGATGTCTCTTCACATTCAGCCCAAGTAATGATGAATTTCTCCAACACATGCCCATTCTTTAGGAAGAAACTTACTAACTGCAAGAGACTCTTGTTACCTTCAAATTTAATCAGCTCAACCATCTTGAGATGATACGTCAAGCATGGAATATCCTCGTGCTTCAAATTCCAGTTATCGAACTCTTCATTCTTCGATTACATCGAACAGTAATCATATGGATCAGTAGAGATATTAAACAGTCCAATGAACTCTATTGGAAGTAGAAAAACTCATAAGCAGAGAACAATTGTAGATCTATGGCTAAAACAATTGCAGCATGACTCCTTGTAAATTCCATTAACACTACAATATCAAGTATGTTGGAAGTATGAGTTTGTTGCCATGTCCGTATGGCCTTGACATGAGAGTTGGATAATTTGAAACTCAACGACCCGTTCTTGTCAGACACATTACCCATGCCCGAGACTCATACTTGACAACAATAGATTTGAACCCTTGAGATTGGGGAAGAAAAAACATCATAACCACTATGGCCAATTTATTTAACATATAGAGAAATAGTCAATATGCTAGTACAGCCAAAGCATAAGATTCCAGTCATGGGTAGATTGGAAGTAAGTGCACCAATTGGTTCAATGGTGTGCTTGAGAAAAAGAAATACATTAAAACCCATAAAAACTGTAAATTCAAGATCATGAATGTTACCTCGTCAAAAACCAATGTTAGAGCCTCTAGATTGGGGGAGTACTTGAGCAAGTGGATCATGACGTCCATGTGGCATCCATCAAATCCAACACGCAGTGTTAAGGACTTGAGACTAGAAAGTGGTGTTGAAAAGCATGTTGCTTCACCAAGCACACAATAAAGAAACTAGAGAACAGCAGGGGACAGGAATGAGAACCGAAAACACAGGGAAAAAGATCCATAATCATCCACTAAATTATAACAAAACCAATTGTAAAAATCATTATGTATCTTGATGCTACTGAATGAGACAGAGAAATATATAAGGTATAACCCATGAGAGAAGAGGGTAATGCTTGGAAGAACTTCAGCTCGGTAATCTTCCTAAGAGGAGATCTAATGTAAAGGCCGGGTTTTTCCTTGAGCTCAGGATGTTTTTTGGTTTGGCCTTGAATATAAAAGAGTACTTATCCAAAAAAAAAACCTTCATCACTTTTATATTTCGGCTACAATAAGGGAACAAATACATGAAGATAAATGGAAGCATCTACTGAAGCAGTCAACTCAACGAGCATTGATCCGAAATCAGTTCTTAGGCTTGGGTAAATATTGGTTACTTACCCATCATAACAATCCTGAAATCTGTAGAGCCATAAAAAGATTAATAGAATCATCACAAGCAGACAAAGTTGCAAGCATCCCAAGCCCACAGGGGCAGGGGAGCTGGACTGCTCAAGCAAGCTAAAGACAGATTGCTTCACTTGAATCCAGTCAAACAAGCTGGAATGGAAGGACACAACTTTTAGTATACTGACTCGTACTTGACTTGGACGACATTCTGTCAAGTGGATTTCTATCTTCCCAAGGCTTCTCAAGTAGGAGCATAAGGGAAAAGAGATCTTAATATGGCCAGACGACGTAGGAAGCCACATCTGTTCTGTGCGTTGGTGATGGTCTGGGTATATCCTAACTCAAGGAGTTGATATGGTGGTGGTTCAAGTACTTCGGAATGGTGCGTGAGGAATCAACAGGAACACTTAAGTCCAAGGGTTGTCGGGTCAAAGTGTTTTGTCTGTAAGTAGTGTCTTGTGACCATCCATAGAGGTTGGTGCTAGTTTCCAACTCATAAATCGTGATTCTCTTTGATGTCTGATTGTTTTTTCTTCACTATCTGTGGTATAAATTATTGTTTCTTGCTTTAGAAGAGGCAGAACTATTGTGTGATAATTGACTTATAATCAACTGCTCTTATCTTCATTGGCACAGTTTGCTGAAATATTACCTCATCACAAAAAAAAATAGAAGGAACTAAATCATGTGATTACAATCCGCAGACAACAAGCTAAACGATTTTAAAAAGGCCAATAAATGAATTGCTTGAACACTACAAACTACAAATGCATACCTCCAAGAAGTACATGCATAGTTTCAATACTGTTGCATGGTAAAGACCCTGGAGTGCCTTACACAGAAGGTAACCAACTTCTTCAAATGGTGTTTTCTCATAGCCATGTATCAAGTAAAAAAAAGCATAGCTTAAAGATGATAGGTTATCCAGAGAGTATTCTTGCGCCAGAGGACCCAAGTACTTGAAGGAAATTAGTTTCGGGCACGAAACCTTAAGCTTGCTCTTACTTAAGCCGTATTCTGCGTCACTGTTCTCCAAGCCCATACAATTGTTATCTATAGTTAAAAACTTGAGATTAGCAGCAGAGATATCAAGAACCTTGAGCTTGTTCAGAACACAACTAACCAAACTTAAACTCTCTAGAAAGGGACAGTTCAAGAAAAGCTTTTGAGGCAATTGCTCATCCGGTAACTCTACCAACATGAGATCAAGAGAAGTTAACCTGCTAAATCCAATGGAACGAGGCAACTTTAGAACATGAAGGAACAAATTCAACTTCAACACGCGCAAAGATTTACTAGTCAGGAGACAATAGGGCAAATCAAATGCATTAGAAGGGCTAAACTGTAGATCAAGCTCTTGGACATTGCGCCGTGTGGCAACAATAACCCACCGCGCAACTGTCTCTGCATCATAGAAATCTGAACAAGAAAGGCGAAACTTTTTATAGTCACAGGACCCATTTATCAAAACCCAGTTGATAAAACCTTTGAAAGCCTCGGTCAATCGCCCATAATCCATAACCAAATTGTTAAGCCGAGGCCAGAAAAAGTTTTCCAAATCAAGGTCCAGATAAGGGATTGAATTCCACAAGAACCTCCACCGTCGCCCCAATACACTTGTTCTTACGACATCGATGGTTTTTGGGGATGACAACGATAGTATATAATGTAAAATCGGATCGGGCAAATTGCTGATTTTATCTTTTTTATCGCTTGGATCACCACATGCTGCCATGGAAATTCTGGGTTTTTTTAGCTTTGATTCCATGGGGTTTCTTGCTTCCGCAACAATTGTGCACTCTGTATGAAGAATTTTGAAATGATTCAGTGAGGGGAACAGTTAGAAAAAAATGGGGAGAAAATGAGATCAGAGTGTTGATGAGTTGAAACAAATTAGCTTGAGCATTTCATCTAACTGCTAGAGTGCTAATTGTATCCCAAAGGTGAATAAACTAGAGAGAGAGAGGGAGAGAGAGAGAGTACCTGTAGGCTACGGACGCTTCGTAGTTCGTACTATTTATAATGAGGACTAGCTTCCTAGTGAATTTCCCGCCAGAAGTATTTTCAAAATGAACTGACTATTATGCCCTTCAGTTTTGGACAGATTCGCAAAAATGCCGGGGTGGAGAAAAGAAAAAAAAATGGGTACTTAAAATATTCATCCTCTAGTCTAGTATGTGGAGTGCAATTTTGTTCACACTTCTTAAAAGATGGTGAACGTTAGCTTCCTTTTTATTGGCTTGCATAAGTCACACCACAAGTGATGTCATGTATACACTTTTTGATAAACATGATATCATTTTGTGGTAGGATTCACATCATTATAACCAATAGCAAGGAAGGTGATATTCATCCTCTTTCAAAGAAGTTGAACAAAAACTAAGTGTTAGGTTTTCATCCTGTTGACTTTTTAAGGTTATGTTTTCATTCTCAAATTTTCATAAACCCAATTGTGCCCTAATACACCTTGTTACTATTTTTTTGGATACTATATATGCATAGAATTTTGAGACTAAAATATAAATATGGAAGTCCTCCACCATTTTTTTATGGATATACACAAATAACAAATTCCTGAATTATAGTTTCCATATATTATACAATTATATCCGTGAAATCTAGCAAAAACCATTTCATCCAAATCCCACCAAAAACTGAATACCCAATTAAAATTTTGAAACTCCTTCAAACCAATGATGGTGAAAATCCTAACGTCACAAAACCCCCTTCCTCCTTCCTCCTGATCTACCAAGCACTTTTAAGAGATGGGTGAAGAAGTTAAGGGAGGTGTAGTGGTAATGGAGTCTATGTTTTTTTTTTTATTTTTTTTTATTTTATAGGCAACAAAGTTTTATTAAGAAACTTGACAAGGGGTACATCAAGTTAGGGGAGAGGGGAAGAGAATCCAACAAAAAGTTGGATGAATTGAAGAAGCATTGAAAGGAATGAGGAATGGGCTTTTGCAAAGAAGCAAGATCTCGAAGCTGCAAAGAAGAAGAATGCTAAGAATAGGAAGTTGATCTTAAACAGAGCAAAGCCACTCGCCAAATACGGTGGAGAACAGAAAATGGTGGAGAACACCCATGAAAACGGTCGGTTGATCTGTTTGGTAAGGTGTTTTGTTGGTGAAATTTTATGGTGTATGGTGTATTTTGTCGTGGTGTATTTTATCAAGCGTATTTCATGGTGTATTTTATCATTCATGGTGTATTTTATCATTCATGATGCATTTTATCAAGCACTAGTGGATGCCCGTGCCTAAAGGCACGGTGCAATGCATTCTGAGCGCAGTCTAAATAAAGTATCAAATCCCACTTTTATAAATAAAAAAATGGATACAATGATTGTTTTTAACTCGAACTCACCTGTGTATGTGTATATCCCATCCCATGTGAGGGGATTTTTCCCTCCTCCCAACAAAATCTCTTATTGATAATCGGATTTATTGAACCGCTAGAACTAACACTTCAATACACCAATCAAAAGGATGAAACTGAGGATTTTTTTTCCTTTTGTTATTGGCTGTACACAGGCTTGGTATTTTTCCCCTTTTGTTATTTTTGGTTTTTAGAAAATTTTGTAGTACGAAAAACTTCAACAAATAGGAAAACTCGAATGCTCAATTTTGAAAAACCCTAGTATTCTAGTCATCTAATCACATAGAAACACACAGAAAGTTGGTGATCGTAGCGCATGAACCGAAGCTATAAACATATAGAAAGAAAACCCTCAAATGCTACGCTTTGAGCCGAGGGTGGGGGGATTCTTACCGGAGAGAGATAACCAAATGGATTTCATGGAGCCTAACAATGAGTTTGTACTCTGGAATTCCTGAAAAAGGCGCAGCAGGGTTATCATATATTCAGAAAACTTTCAACAAATCCCCAATTTTGGAAAACCCTAGAATCGAGGGTGGGGGGATTCTTACCTAGAGATTTAGCCGGTTGAGTCGGATGCTAAGAGGGGGGTGGGGTTGAGACAGTAACAATGGAGGAAGAGAGGGGAGAAGAGAGAGGAAGAAACACGCAAGACATGCGGGATCTTGGAAATAGGTTGATTCATCAATGATTCAATCCAACGGCCATAACTTATTCAAATTGAGATTCGACGGCTGAAAATGTGCTCATATTTGTATGGGTAGATAAAAGACCGCTCTGTTTTATAATATAGATATTTCATGATATATTTAATCAAGCTGATTTCATAGTGTATTTATCAAGCAGATTTCATGGTATATTTTATCAAGTGGATTTCATGGTGTGTTTCAAGCATATTTCATGGCATATTTTGTCGTTCATGGTGTATTTTATCAAGCATATTTCATGGTGTGTTCTATCAAGCGGATTTCATGAAGTATTCTATTAAAAAAATGGTCGATTTGAATATTATTTATGTTTTGAAATTTATTTTATGGTAATTTTACAAAAAATAATTCATAAAAAACATGGTTGATTCCACCATGTTCCTCACGATAATGCATGGTAGATATGGAACAATAAATATGATTTTCGAATTTAAATCGGTGGAATTTGGTTATTACGATTTTTTAAAATTTTGAAATCCTCTTTTATAATTATCTCCCATCCATTTAAATTAGAAAATGGTTGAATCTCACTAAATCATAAAATGGTTGAATCCCACTAATTTAGGAAGATAATATACATACTCACCATCAAACATAATCCCAAAAAAGTGGGCGGGATAAATACTTACGTGAGATGAAGTTTGAGAATGAGTATTTAAAAACTCAAAATGGGGCATTTAGGGCTGGTACATGTGCGCGTCATCTCGATTCCTTCCAACTCCAGCTCAATATCAAAATTTACCAGTAAGGATTGTGCCCACACCAAATTTACGAATTATCCATATTCCTCCCTAGCTACATATGTTCCCAGATATTTTCAGCTTTTGGTTCAAGTTGGAATTTTCTGTAGAGACCTGTAAATCTTAGAAAAAAAAATTAAAAAAAAAGATTCAATAGATGAAAGGACAAGAGGGAAACATTGGGGTTACTTGAATTTGAGGCATATGTGTTAAGATTATAAGATGAGGGGGTGTGTGTGTGGTTTACAAAAGTACTAGTATATATAGACGTGTATGTATGTGTGGGAGAATAACATTCCCCCCCCCCCCCCCCCCCCCCCCCTCACGCCTCTCTTTCCCTCCCTCTTCCTCTCTCACGGCTTTCTTCTCTCTCTCTCTCTTGAAAACTTCACTCAAAGCTCGAAACCCACAAGGTTCAACCTTCATTCCACACTCTAGAGTGATTATAAGCTCAGGGTTCGTTGGTTGAAGCTTGGAAAGAAGTATCCTTAGAGGAATTCAAATTTCGAGTTCTAAGGCTCGATCGATTGGACTTGGATCTTCGTTCTTGTTCATTGAGGTAGGGATTTTTTGCTCTCTCTCTATGTGTATATGAGTTGATTGTGCACTTAGGTCGTGCCTTGGTTCATTGTTGTTGTTGGGGTTTTACCTTTCGAAGTCTGAAAATTCGCTGAAAAATTCCGCGGTATGGATACCCCAACCTTCTCTGGACAGTAGCCGCCCTGGTATCAATACCTCATTTTGGGGTATTGATACCCCCTTGATTTCTGGACAGCTTTGACACACTTTGCTCTTTTCATATTCATTTGAAACCCGATCACTTCTTGCACTCTCTAAACACCTTTGAATCACTTCTAGACTTGATTGTTGGTATTTCGAATGGTTCATTGATCTCTCAAATTCTTTTGGCCCTCGTTGGAAAATAAGAACATGTTGAACTTAATGAACTTGGTGTCCGTTGGTCGTTCTTGCTTTAGATTGATTTAGAGAACATATTTGGCATGTTGACATGATCATATTAGAGTTGATATATGTTGAACTTGAGGTTATTAAAGATTGAGAAATGGTTACATGAATGAATACGAAGGAACGATACGAAGAAAGCCACAGATTCACTGAAAGGTGTGATGCCGGAAATGGGACGCACGGGGTTCCGAATGCTCGGAAATGCACAAGAAAGTCACGGATCCACCATAAGGTGTGATGCCGGAATGAATATGGGATGCACGGGGTCCCGAATACCCGGAAATGAGATCCAAACACATAACTTAACGAATATGGTGAACTTTGGAGGTCATTACGCTGCTTGTAGTTGAATAGAGTTGGCTTTCACGGCTCATGTCCTTATTGTCGATCATATGAAAATCTTGTTGTTGCTTATGTTCCTCTCGGTGCATTGATCATCTCATTTGCTTATAGCTTGAGCATAGTAATCTCTACTAGGCTAGTGTAGCTCAACCTATCATTATTTTCAGGAACACCGCAAGGGCATTGATTTTGGAGTGCATGGAGCGGATGTTTGACATTAGGGCTGTTACGAACCCGTCCGGACCGAAAAAGACCGAAAAAAACTAATCGATCAGTTCGGTCTTCGGTCGGTCCAGGGGCATTTTTTGGCGGTGTGGGGTGGACCGAACCAAACCGAACCTAGGACGGTTTGGTCTCGATTTTATGAAAATTTATACGGACCGAACCGAACCGAATGCCAACCAAACCGACCGAACCATATGTTATATATATTTATATAAATCATTTTAATCTTGACCGTCAATCCATTTGGTGTTTTAATCTTGACTGTCCACTCAACCCTACCCTATCTGTCTTTTACTCTCCCCACTCCTCCAGACTCGCATCCATTCCCTATTTCCATTTTCCCCTTAGTTCTCTCCCAGTCTCCCTTCTCTCTAACCTCCACGAAACCTCCACGATCTGCACAGTCGTACCCCACCAACGCCGTCCTCGCCTTTGTCGCCCCCACCACATACGCCGCCTTGTCCACCATCCCTGATTATCAACATCGGCACCGCATCGATCTCCATTCCGCCACCACATCGGTAAGCAGATTTCACTCTCCATTCCGCCGCCGCCCTCAGATCTATTCTCTCTGTCTCTGGGTGTGTGTATGTGTGTAAAGGCTTTGTATTTTTTTTTGGAAGTTTGAATTTTGAATTTTTTTCGAGAGGAGTGGAATGGGAACTGATTCAAAAATACTCGATGCTTGTGTTGTGTCAAAGGGTTCTGTATCCAAAAATGATGACCATGCATATGAAAATGGTTGCTTGATTTCTTTTCCCTTTTTTGAGTTTTGTTTTCAATTTGTGTGGTTTAGTTTTTAAGGGTGTGGACTGTGATTTTTTTTTTCTTTTGATGATTGGCTAACATTGCTAGGTCCGAGTAGATGCTTAAACAAATGATGTTGGTGATGTAAACCAGTCGAGCTAAGTGGTGGGTTTTGCAAGCTAAGAAAATTGGTTTACGAGGTTCAATTGTTTGGAACCCAAGAGAGCAAGAAGTTTCTGCTCTATTGCCTACTTCAAAAATAACACAGACAAAAACGTAGAGGAAAAAGAAAAAAGAGATTGGGCTGAAAAATCAGCTTTCTTTCTTCTGATTATTCCTTCCTTTTACTAGTACCAAAAAACAAATAGGGCATTTGTACATTGTAGTTCTTTAAGGAATAATTCCTTCCATTTTCCCAAAAATTAACATTATAGTAAAACAATTCCTTGGCCTTCCAAGAGACTGACCATTTACTTACTTTGACAAATCATAATTCCATTTGTAGTGTATATGTCATTTTTTTTAGTAAAATAATTCATTACTATTTCTTTTTTTTGCTTGATTACTGTGTGTAACTAAATGTGGTTTATCTCTGTCTTGTTTATGTGTATGCAGAGAGGCTAGCGTGAGGAAGGGGGGAAATCTCTATCAAAATCTACAACGCCGGTGAAATGTCTGACCATGAGCATGATGTATTCAATCTCAAAACCCTATATTGGCTTGAAAATCAGATCTTTATTGAATATAGTTCACGAGTTTAATGAGTTTAGTGTTTACAATTTACATACTGCTTAATTTTCGCATGAACATGAGGTGATGGACTGAAAATTAGATTAGTGCACGAACAACATGAAAATCAGATTGTGATTATGTTGGTTTTAATTTTCTCTTGTGTTAAATGGATGATATGGATGATGACATTATGGATGAAGGTGCTGAGTTTGATATCCCTCAAAATGCTGAACTAAATGCCTTAAATTAATAACGAGTCTGAAAGAAAGAAGGTTGTTGGTCTGAAAAAAAGGGCTCCATGCTGGCAGCATTTTACACTTATTACACCTGAAGGTCATCCAAAACCTAGGGCTGCATGCAATTGGTGTGAGACAGATTATGCTTGTCACTCGAAGTTAAATGGTACTAAATCACTAACTCATCATCTAGCGTATCAGTATACCAAATATCCACCAAGTACGAAATTTACGGGTTCTGGGCAAAAGCTCCTTAGTTTTCAAAAGAAAGAACACAATGGTGAAACAAGTGCAAATGTTGTTCCTGTGGCCTTTAGTGCTGACGCTTGTAAGAGGGCACTAGCGAGGATGATAATAATTGATGAGTTGCCTTTTCATTTGTTGAGGGTGAAGGATTCAAAGATTTTATTAGTGTTGTTCAACCAATGTGGAATCCTCCTCGTAGGCTTGCGATGACAAAACAAATCATGGTCATGTATGAGGAGGAGAAAAAAACATTGAAACATACACTCAAGCATCAAAGGGTTTGTCTTACAATGGACACTTGGACTTCGGTCCAAAATCTGAATTACATGTGTCTTACGGGTCATTTTATTGATGAGAATTGGAGGTACCAAAAGAAAATTTTGAATTTTTGTGTTGTTCCTAATCACAAAGGTGATACTCTTGGTAGAATGGTTGAAGAATGCTTATTGGATTGGGGAATTGACAAGTTTCTAACCATTACGGTTGATAATGCATCCTCAAATAATCTTTTGATTAAATACTTGGAGAGAAAGACCAAAGATAGGAAGACCACCATTTTAAATCACGAGTTCTTGCATGTGAGATGTTTGACACACATCTTAAATCTAATCGTACGTGAGGGATTGCAAGAGATTGATGTCCTGATTGCAAGGGTGCGCAATATGGTGAGATATGTGAGGTCTTCTCCATCTAGAATGACGGAGTTTTGGTCATGTGTTGAGAAGGAGAAAATTATGTGTAGGCTTAAACTTTGTTTGGATGTGTCTACTCGGTGGAACTATACATATTTCATGTTGGAGAGAGCTTTAACTTATCAAAAGGCCTTTGATCGATTGTGTGATGACCCAAATTTTAAATTAAATGTAAGAGAGGAGGAGATGGACGAGGATTTTGATGATGTTGATAGTTTTGAGGGTATAAATAGGGTAATTGAAATTGAGGAGAGAAAGAAAAAGAGAGGGGGGTGGGGGGGTTGGGGAAAGGCGGAAGGAGTACGTTGGGCCTCCAAGTTCAAGTGATTGGGAGAAGATTAAGTTGTATGTAAAGTTTCTTCGAGTGTTTTACGTTGCACTTTGAAATTTTCGGGTTCTTTGTACGTCACTTGCAATGTTTTTTTTGATGAAATGGTGTTGATTCAACAAGACATTATGAAGTTGTGTGAAAATGAGGATAGTGATTTGTATGATTTGGCAAAGAGTATGCGTATCAAGTTTGACAAGTATTGGGGTGATTTTGAGAAGATTAATCAAATGATGATGTTTGTAGTTGTTCTTGATCCTCGATGCAAAGTTGCATTTTTTGAGTATTGCTTGCAAAATACCTTGGGCTATGATAAGGCAATAGTTGGTGAGTTCATGGATAAGTTAAAAAGTGAAATTACCCGTTTATTTGGATGGTATGTGAAGCATAATGGTACCGTGAATGTGCGTAACAAAGAGGTTGGGGGATCATCGGACACCATAGATTTGGATAGACTTGAAACGGACATTGGTAATCATAAATCTTTGAAATCACAATTTAAGATGCACAAACAAAAGGAGGGCAACATGGCAAGCAAAATGGACTTGGAAAAGTATCTTGCGGAAACTAGTGAAGATGATTGTGACAACTTTGATGTACTTCGTTGGTGGAAGTTAAACTCTTCGAAGTATCCAATTATCTCTCAAATGGCACGAGATGTGCTAGCAATTCCCGTGTCCACGGTTGCTTCCGAATCCGCTTTTAGCACGGGTGGACGTGTCATTGATCCTTATCGAAGTTCTCTCTCTCCGAAGACTGTGGAAGCACTAATTTGCACACAACAATGGATTAGGAAACCAACCAAGATCAATATAAGAGAACAACTTGATGAATTGGAGGCATTAGATTCGGGTACTACTTTTACTTTTAGTTTTTATTGACAAATATTTTATGGTTCTTAAATATGTTTTTATGTTGAATGTCTTACTTGTATGTTTTCTTTGTTTTTTTTCTTTATGTTTTTAGTTGTCTTGGAATCAAATGATAAGGACTAAGGGGTTGGTGCTTGGATTGTAGAGTTCTATCATGGGTACACAAATGTGTAATGTTTACATTTTTTTTTTGTTGAAATTTGTCATTGACTAGTTTTTAGTGTCTTAATTTTGTTGCTTTGTGACTCTGTGACAATGTAGGGCTGTGGAATAACTTTTTGCAAGGGTTGAAGGCTTTAAGTAGCTGTATGGAAGGGTGACTCTATCTCAGCATTTTGGAATCTCTCTGAACTTTATATTTTTTTTCCTTAAACTATTTATCTGGGCATTTGGAATTTTGGATGATTGTATTATCTGTTTTACTAAGAGGCCCCTAAGTAAAAAAGGGGCAGTTGGTATTAACTATTTTATTGAGGACTATTTTTGGTTTAACTAGTACTAAGTTGTTGCTTCTGGTAGAAGGCTTTACGCTACTGTTTGGGAACTCTCTGAACTTTGATTTTTTTTTCTTTCCTAATCTGTTAGTAGGTGGACTATTTGATGTGGAAAATTTTCATTCTCATGTATGTGAATAGGTGAACTGTTAGTAGGTGGTTCTGAACTCTTGGTTCTGTTTTTTTTTCCTTTACAAAGAAAACGTTGGAGCTTTGGTTTTTTTTTTCACTGTAAATTTTCTCTCATGTATGTGTATCAACTGTTTGATTTGGAAAAAATTGCCCATATAAAAATGGCCCAAAACTAGGTGAAAAAAATGCCCAAAAATGACTCATATAAAATTGGTGAAAATGGCCTGAAATGGCCCAAATGAGGGTGGAAAAAGGCCAAACAGTCATTAGAAATTTAGGTTTTCGAAATGGGCCGTTTGGCCCATTTGGGGTGGACCGAAATCCCTGAAAGCCCCGAACTCACCCTGAACCAAACCAAACCGAACAGAAATTAATACCGGTTGGGATTGGTCCCGGACTTATGTACCCCGAACCCGATCGGTTTTCGGCAAATCCATCCCGAACCGAACCGACCCGATCGAATAACACCCCTATTTGACATCATATCTTTTGAAAGCCGACATCGAGGAGTTGTTCTAGCATCTTTTGTATACTCCCTTTTGAAAAGATGCAATTGTAACTTCATTTGAATTCTTTTGACTTGGAAAATCATGTAATCGCTAAACTTATCGTCTTTTGACTAGTTCCAGAAATTTGGCCAAACTGCCTATATTGTAACTCCTTTTAAACTTGATCTTTTTCTCTCGGATGAATTAAGGAAAACGTTTTGGGGTATTAAGATGTACTATTGCGTTAGACTTTTATTGGAAATACTATTATTATTATGTTGAAAATTCAGGGTGTGACATTTTCAATTTCTCAAAAATTCTACATTATCCAATAGCTAAAAACACATGCATATTATTCTTATCCCGAAGGTAAAATGCCCTATGAAGATGGGACAGCGTCTCATCTTCGGCCTATTAGTTTATGCAATGTGGCGTATAAGGTGCTAGCCAAAGTTCTTGCAAACCGGTTGTGTGTTTGCTTGCCGACAATCGTATCGGAAAATCAGGGGGCGTTCATAGCAGGTCGGCTTATCCATGATAATGTGATTCTGGGACAGGAGATTATTTACCAGCTCAAATCGAAAAGACGAGGGGGAAGGCATGGGATGGTGGTGAAATTAGATATGAGTAAAGCCTACGACCGTGTGGAGTGGTGTTGTATTGAGGTTGTGATGCGGAGAATGGGTTTCAGTGAAATTTGGATTGAGTGGATTATGGAATGTATTTCCAGTGTTTCTTTTTCAGTCTTAATTAATGGGGAGAAGCATGGATATATAGTGCCATCACGGGGTTTACGACAGGGTGATCCATTATCGCCTTTTTTGTTTGTATTGTGTGCTAAGGGTTTATCGGCGATGTTGTCTTATGCGGAGAACCGAAAAGCCATCCATGGGATTAGAATTTGTAGAGGAGCTCCGTCGGTTAATTATCTTTTTTTTTGCTGATGATACATTGATTTTCTCTAAAGCTACGGATGGGGAGACAGATTCTGTTCAGATTATTCTAAGGGATTATGGATTGGCTTCGGGGCAAGTCATTAACTTTGATAAATCCACAATCTTCTTTAGCACGAACACTCTTGGTGATATAAGGCAGCGGCTTTGTCACAAGCTAGGGGTTAGGAGAGATGCGGCATTGGGTAATTATCTGGGACTACCTACAGATATTGGTAGGTCGAAAAAAGCGGTATTTGCATATGTAAAGGATGCTCTTGTTTCTAGGATTGAGGGATGGTCTGAATCGATGCTAAATCAATCGGAACATGAGGTAAATCTGAAATCGATTGCTTTGGCCCTTCCCACACACGTGATGTCATGTGTCAAGCTTCCGGATGGCCTCTGTGTGGAGTTAGTTAGGCACATGGCAGCATATTGGTGGGGAGGGACTAAGGGGAGGAGGAAATTGCACTGGCTCTCATGGGATAAATTGTGCGAAAAGAAGTCACGCGGGGGATTGGGCTTCCGAGACCCAACATGCTTCAATTTAGCTTTGCTTGCCAAGGTGGGTTGGTGACTAATTACAAGTGAAGGAACTCTTCTTCAGCGGGTTCTTAAGTCAAAATATTTTTCGGCATCGACCTTTTTTGAGGCGCAGCTCGGTGCGAACCCATCATGGACTTGACGGAGTATTCTGGAAGCGTGGAAGTTTTTAAGGGATGGGGCGAGATGGAGAATCGGTAATGGGAAGAGGGTACGACTAGATGTGGATCCATGGCTTCCAAGATTAAATGGGTTTCGTCCAGTTGGTGTATCCAGTGAAGGAGTAGGCTTAAGAGTTTGTGATGTTATCGATGCTGCTTAGCATGTGTGGAAATTGGAGGTGATTGATGAAGTAATGCAGGAGGAAGATGCAAAAGCAATGCGCTTGATTCCCCTTCCTTGTTCGGACATGGAGGATCGGTGGGTATGGCATTTCTCGAACCGTGGGGCCTATTCAGTTAGTTCCGGGTATGAATCTGCTCTGAGGCTTAAGAGGCAAGGTTCGGCATAGGGAATAGCAGGAGGGGAGTCGAGCATGCGTGATGATGACAAGAAAGTTTGGAATAAGGTATGGAATCTCCCGTTCCGAACCTTGTCAAGAAAGTTTGGAATAAGGTATGGAATCTCCCGTTCCGAACCTTCTAGGACTTTGTTTCAGGATCAATAAGATCTGCCACTTTCTCAATGTCCTCTCTTCTTGGTGTGGTTCTGTCAATTCTGAAACATGTATTCTTGGATAACCAAGGGTCTTCCAAACATGTATATCTTTCCCGGAACGGACTTGCCATCTCCATCCCTTGTCACGCAGTTCCCGGGCCCAGACTATGTTCTTCTAAGCCCATGAAGACTGGCTACTAGCGTTGACATGCCAGAATGACGTATGGGGGAAATACCTTCCTTTAAAGATCTGTCTAAATAGAGAGGATGCACCAGAAATTAGTCTCCAACCTTGTTTAGCTAACAAAGCTTGATTAAAAGTCTCCAAATCACGTAGCCCCATGCCGTCATCACCTTTACACCTACTCATTTTTTCCCACTTGATCCAATGAATTTTCCGTTCACCCTCCTTAGACCCCCACCAAAGTCTCTCTATTTCGGATGAAATTTGCTACAAGAGAGTTTTAGGCAACCAAAAGCAAGACATAGCATAATTTGGATGCGTCAAAAGAATTGATTTTAACAAAACCTCACGCCCCGCCTGATTAATCTTGGACTCCTTGTAGCTCCACAGATGCTTTGTTGTTCTGTCTTTGATGTATTGAAAGCGATCATGCTTGGAGCTCCCAAGGAACACTCGTAGCCTCAAGTATTTTGCACCATATGCCTTCATCAATATGCCCACCTTTGCTGATAAAAGATTCAGACCCTGGGCTGGAGTGTTAGGATTGAAAAATCTTCAGTGTTTTTCAACACTAGACTTGTTTAGTCTATTGGAAAATGCTAACCTTTGTCCTGAGGGTGGAGGATAACAATATGTAAAAAGTGCATCGATAAGCCAGAAAACTGTATTAATAACCATAAAATATGTTTTGATATTCAAACTTATCTGGTATTTTTTGCATAGTATCCTATCGCTGGGTGAAGGTTAGCAAGACCCCACTCTCTTTAGCATTTATTATCAAACGAAATTCAAAAGTCTCACGATTTCCAAAGTTTCATTACTGTTGATTCTCACTTCCCGCCAGCAACTCTCTCTTTTCACAACCTCTTAGCCGTATCTCATTCTCACTGGTCTAATCAACGACAACGGAGTTAGAGACATCATTTTCTGCACGATTATGGCCCTTGTGGCGTATCAAGGCCATTTCGGCTACAATGTCGTTGGTTTGCTGCTGTCAATGCTAAGAATTTGCTTCTTCTTGTCTTCATTGTGGCAAAGCAATTTCTACTCTAGCTTTGAGAATATCTCATGCGTCAACTTAGGGCATTCACAGTGGAATAATCAAAAGTTGATACATCATCTTTTGGTTATTTATTTAAGGGGTTGCTAAGGTTAGCAATGTAGAAGTTTACAATGGTACAATCAAAATGAATAACCAAAACTTGTCACATCACCTTTTCAACTTATAAAAATCTAGAAATTGTGACATAGAAAATATTTTTTTCAAAATAGTTTTCAAACTAATAAAAACAGGTTATTAGAAAAAGAGAAAATAGTTTTTTGAAAACATTGATTTAAAAAAAATAGTTTTCGGGAAAAAGTTAAAAAAATAGTTTTTGAATAAAAAAAAGTTTTTCTTTTTCTCTAAAGAACAATTTTTGAAAACAAAATTTAGATAAAAAACAGTTTTTTCCAAAAAAACAGTTTTGGGGTAAAACTAAAAATAGTTTTAATAAAAAAAACTATTTTTGCAAAAAAATAAAAAGTGTTTTTAAAAGTATTTTTCTTAGAAACATGTTGAAAATGGAAGAGAGAGAATGTTTTTGTGTAATAATGGTGTACTTGATTGAGGAAATGTGAGGACAACTAAATTTGATTATTGACAAAAAGTTGCTAGTTTTGATTATCCAATTGCCAAAATTTGATGAGTTGCTAAGAGGTAGTTAAGTTTGGTTATTCCAATATGTGCTTTTTTCGAGCAAATGTTGCTAAACTTAACAACCTTTTGGTTTTGATTATACCACTGTGGATGCTCTTATTGTCCATTGCTTTCTCTCTGTGTGTATTTCTAGACTGTACATTAAAACAAAGAAATAGCTACCCCCTTCAGTCCCAAATTGTTATGCATCTTTTCTTTTTGAACCTTTCAAAAAATTGTCTATATTTCACAATCATAATATTTTTTATGATTTCAAAATCTTTGTTAGTAAAGAGGAAGAAATCTTTGTTTAACAAAATTAGTAAAGATCGAGGAAGAACCAACTTGGTTTTTTTTTTTTTTTTTTTTGTCTATATTCATATTTTTTTCATGTTTGTTAGTTTTGCATCATTTTTAATTTTTTTTTGTGGATCATTAGATCTCAATGAGAGGAAAGAAATCGGTAAAGTAAAAAATATAACCAAAGCCCAAATTTCTTGAAAAATCCAAGAAAGAATCCAAAAGTTGTCTTTTTTGGCCTTTTTTCTTATTTTTTTTTTAAATTGAGTTTCGGTTACAAGTTTTACTTTTTGAAGTAGTTATTTTGATCAAAGGCCAAAAGTTTACAAATGGGACCCTAGGTTCACAATATCAAAAATATTTTTTTTCGGCAAAAGATGAATTTTATTAAAAACGGAAAAAGGGGAAGGGAATCCAACAAATAGTTGGACAATACACCATAGGGGCAAAGCCCAGAACACCTAAAGGTTTATCAGGGTCTACAACAGATAATGCAATAAAGATCAGCCCAATACCCAATAAAACAAAGAAAGCCCCAAACCCAAATCTGGTCCAAGCCTGGACCGGCCCACCCAAACCAAACCAAAAAACCCTAACTACACCAGCAGCCACCACTGTACAAACCACCAAAGTCCAGCTCGCCATTAAGCCAAGCCGGCCGCTCCCAGATGTAGAGGCTGGCAGCAGAATCCGACCTACGACAGTGAAGGCCGGAGCAGACAAGGCAAGAGGGCCAAACCACCACCATTAATAGCGAAACAAACCCGGACAAACCCTTCCATCTTCACGATCTTCAACAGTGAAATTATGCGGAAGCGTTCAATTTACTCCTAGAGGGGGGCTGAATAGGAGTTTTATTAAAAAATCACCAATTTGAATAAAGATTAATATATAAAAAAATAATATAGATGAACGGGTTGATTATTGATTAATCCAAACATAAACTCAAGTAGTGCAGTAAAATAAAATTGCTACAAGAGACGCACGATTTACGTGGAAAAACTTAGGGTCCTGAATAACCCTAAGCCAAAACCACGGCCTAACACTACTGATTTATTCTATTAATAAAAAAGAAGTACAGATTGCGAAATAGTAAAATCCTTACCCAAGCTTTTACCTATTCTTGCCAATCTCCGATGCTCCCCGAGCTTCTTCAAGATCCAATAGATGCACCACAGACTTCATGCCTGATCTCCGGATTCAACCGGCTCCGAATCAATCTCCAAAAGATTCGGCCTCAGTAGGAAACGGCACCAAACCACGAATAGTGAATGCATGTATGATATTATGTGTAGCGTGATCTCAACAGACCCCAAAATCGTTCAAATAAATGGAAGATGCAAGAACGAAAAAGAAAGAGGAAAAATATGGGATGTAATGAAAACTGTCACTCTCTCCTCCTACGGACGTCGTGCACCACTTTCTTTCTTTTCCGGAAGCAAAAACTCTCGCCTCTGTCTATAGTTTATTCTCAAGGATTGCTGCCAAACAAAAAAAAATCTCTCTCAGGGGCTGTCTTCTTCTATGGATGATTAACCCCTTTTATATTCATATTTGCTCTCAAGCGAAAATCTTTTAATGAAGCAAATATGGAAAGCAAATTGTCACAGAATTTTTTGGAAAGGCAACAATGCAATATTATTCTTTTTGTTTTACTGCTTTAGAAAGAACCTCTCGTAATGATAATGATATATATATATATATATATATGGAAAACGAAATTTTTCCGGAAAGATTTACCGGAAAGAAAAACGTGCATGAATAAATTTCTAATCTTGGAAATAATATGCATGATGTGCTAATGCAAATTACCTCTCACGCAATTGGATCAATTTCGTAGCGGTCAACTTGGCGCAGATAATGGGAGGAGCATCGAGCGAGCAACTACCCCCTAATTAACCTACCCATTACAATCAAATGGAGTCGATATAATAAAGACACCAATGAAGGTTTTGAACAACCCCGGAAAGTGCCAAAATATCTAACAATCTCCCCCTTTGGCATTTCCGGGACAAAACCAACTTCACTAAAACACAATGGAAAAAATACAACTTAAAGAGACAAACACTAGTCAGAACTAGGTCTATCCAATGAAGCTTGAGTTGCACTTCCAATACCTGCAAAGATAGCTCAACAAAAAACTATGCGACAAAATATATGTTACTAGAATGGGTCAGCATAATTTAATAATAAACGCCAAGCAACATTATATCGAAAAGCATGAAAACTCAACCAGCGATTCATCAATAAAATAAATCTCCCCTTGTAGATATCTCCCCAATTGAACGACAGCACTCAAAAATTCTCTATCTTTATGCAAAACTCAACGACACATATCACTCTCCATTACACCCCAACCCATGACCATAAAAACTCTCCCCCTTTTTGCCATGGAAAAACAAAGGAAATGACTGTATCCGAGTGAGATACATGCAACTTGAAAGCATACAAGAGAATCATACGATATGTAATAACAAGAATCACATAGGAAAGATGGCTATAAGAGAAATGCATCGAATGAAAATTTAAGACCATATCAACTCATGGAAGCAGAATGATGTAGATCAAAGAATGGATAGAATGCCATGCTCAAGCCTATGAATGTGAAGCGCAAACGCCGTGCATGAGGAGCAAGAAAACTTATCAAGGTCTAAATTGGCACTATAATCTTATCTCAAGAAAGGTTTAAACAAGACTATCACGAGGAAGTCAAACCAGAAACGCTCGGACCTAGGAACTTAAGCACAAACCTCATCGGTTGTTTTAGACTCGAGATTAGCGACTTACACCTAGCCTTGTGGGGCAAAGGACCAGGCAGCTATAACCTCTAAGGCGAAGAGACAAATAAAAATAAACTCCCTTTTCTTTTCTTTTTTCGATTTTCTGCTTTTTTTTATTTTAGTTTAGGAGTTTTGTTCTTTCTTTTTTTTTTTAAACAAGAGATAAGAAATAAAAGAAGAAAGTCTCAATTTGATTTTTCCAAACCTTAGAGATGCGTTACACACCAATCCATAGGCGGCCCATCTCATAAGGAGTCAAATGAGGGAAAGCATCCCAAGGTAAACAACGAACATGTGGTCAATCAAAGTGATTAGTTAAGATAAACCCAACTGAGACTCAATAGAGACCACTTAAACAATGTAAGTTTACTAGCTCCAAGTGAGATTGTGTGCGTAGAAACATGAGCATGGGATTCTATTGCCAAAGCAGAGAACAACATCACTATGTAACAGAGAGATATGATAGAAAATTCGATTCGATACATATCTCTCAAATGCATAAGCATATGTAAAACTGATATCAAGACAGCACATGATTCCCAAGCACGCAAAAAACATTACAAGCACGCACACGATTAAAAAAAAAACTTTGACTCAAAACAATACATCAAAAAAAAATACTACTAAGTACATAACAACTTATGACAACTCAAAATTAAAAACATTCGCAGCAAACATATGAGATGACATGTGACCCCACACACAATCTAATCTAGAGAAATTAAACCAAGAGATTTCCTAAGGTACTCAAACCTAAGAGAATCTAAAGGCTTAGTGAAAATATCCGTTGTTTGAGTCGGTTCGTTTGAAACTCGTGGGACTTGAAAGCCTAGAAAGTAAGTCAATTCTCCCATTAGGCTCATTTGAAACTCGTGGGACATCTGTGCCCCAAAGTGTTTCGCATGCCACTCAAAAGGTCGCTCTCAATTTTCTTCAAAAATAAAGTTCGGTCTACTCCCCCTTTCACAAAGCCGGTATGTAAAAGATGGTCGGTTAAACTTTTAGTGGTTACAACTAAATTTATCTTTTTATGAGGGCTTTTTATTTGTTTACCCTTCATGTAACCATCACACACAAGCCCTTGCCCATTGGCAAGTTTGGGCACTCCCCTCACAATGTCGTTTTTGGTTATTCGATGCAATTCTGGAAAATTTAAATGTCCTAAACGTTGGTGCCAAATTTCTACACCATCAAGCAAGACTCAACGACAGACATTAGAACTTGCAGTTTCAACACAATAACAATTATCCGAAGATTGAATACCTTTAACCACACACACACCAGAAGCATTAATAATAGAGCAATTATTTTTAGAGAAATTGACTTCATGCATATTATCACAAAATTGCCCTATACTTAACAAGTTAGCTTTTAAACCCTCAACATATAACACGTTATCTATCAGAGGGATTTCGAGTGCATTTACGGTGCCTTGTCCTACGATTTTACCCGTATTACCATCACCGAATGTAACCAAGCCACCATTATACTTCTCTAACTTAGCAAACAAAGATTTATTTCTGCTCATGTGCCTTGAACATCCACTGTCTAAATACCAAACACAGGCATCCTGTGCTCTATACGTAGTGTGTGCAACATGACAAGTGGCATTCACTCTCTTCCATGTTTGCTTTGGTTTGGTGTTCACATGCGAGGTGTGACCGTGTGTGGTATGTCTTTCAACAATCATATCAGTCTCTTTATTATTTTTAGCCAAATTTGACAACTTTTTGATTTCCTCGACGAGGTGAGAAGTTTGATTCGCCAATTGACTCAATTTATTTTGAAAATTCTCGTTCTTAAAGTTTGTGAGAAACTGATGCACAACTTGAGGTCTTCCCACATTGGGTTGACCATACTGAACACTTTTATTAACTGGGGCTACAAATAATTTCCCCTTTGTTCTCTGATTGTCCCTTCTAAGTGTATAACAAAAAGGTCGAATGTGACCTTGACCACCACAGTAGTGACAAATAAAAAGATTTTTCCTTTCAGAAGCATGATTACTATTGTAAGCATTCTTAATAATGGTGGGAGATTTAATAGAAGATTCGGGTTTATCGCTCACTACCTCATTCTTTGCAATATCAGATTTCACAAACTTGATTTCGTTCTTTGTGAACTCGTTAGCCTTATGTATCAGTGAAGGTGGATCAACAAACCCTAAGTCGCTTCTATTTCTAAACGTATGTGTCATCTCAGCAATACGGGTTGCACCACACTCATTACACTTTATGGCCTCAGTGGCCTCCCTAAGGTCATGCTCCAGTTCAAAAATCCTATCCTTAGACCCTTCAAGAGCCTTCAAGGCATTCACATGCTCTTTCTCAATTTTGGCAAAATTGTCTTTCAAATTAGCTGTATAGGTTTTTAATTCTTTAAGCTCGGTATTCTTAGATTCAATGTCATCACTAAGTTTGTTCCTCTCACCATTAATTTTCTCGATGACACTCACGAGTTCCTTCTTTTTCTTTTTCAATTTGACACCTTCTTTAAACAATCGATTATAGGCCTCATGAATAGAATCTATATCATCATCACTATTCTCACAGTCTTCGTCAGTCGAGACATACTTACTATCATCACTAAGAGTTGTAGAAAGTTCCACTGATTTAGGGGACGTGGGGGATTTAATGTTGGCAACAAGTACAGAATATCTAGAAGCTTCAAAACCTCGATCACTATTCTCATCACTATCGTCATCCCACGTAGCCTTATACCCCTTAGCCACTTTCTTTTTAAGAGTGTTAGCACACTCTGCCTGAACATGCCCGAAACCATGACACTCGTGACATTGTACACCTTGGGATTTCTTGAATTTATCAATAGAAGATTTCTTTTCATTATCCCCAAAATTAAAATTCTTACCTCCACTAGTTAAAGAAGGAAAATTTTCAGATTCATTATTCTTATGGAATTTTACAAATTTACTAAATTTCTTAGCAAAGAAAGCAAGTTTTTCTTCGTCAAGGTCATCATCACTCTCTTGTGTCACAAAGGATTCTTCTCTAGATGATTTAAAAGCAATGCTTTTATTAGGCTTTAATGTAGGTTTCTTCGAAAGATGATTCAATTCAAACGTTTGAAGTTTACCTACAAGTTCCTCAAAAAGAATATCATCAACTTTATCACTTTCTTCTATCGCGAGTACCTTCGCCCTAAACCTCTCAGGAAGGGACCTAAGCACTTTTCGACAAACTTTAAGATTAGGGATTGGTTCTCCTAATGCGTGGAAGGAATTAATGATGTCACTCAACTTAGTGATAAAACTATCAAATGTCTCATCTTCCTGCATTCTCAAATCTTCAAAACGTGTTGTAAGCATTTGGAGTTTTGAAGTTTTAACAGTCTTAGTACCCTCGTGGGTGACTCGGAGAATATCCCAAGCCTCTTTTGCAGTAGTGCACGCGGAAATACGACTAAATTCAGTTTTACTCAATGCACCATAGATGGCTCCTAGAGCTTTAGAGTTTGCCTCAACACTTTCATTGTCAGCAGAATTCCACTCAGTGTCCTCCTTAGCCCTCATTTGTTTAGTCGTAGTGTCTTCTATGGTAGGGGCCTCATAGCCGTACCTAATAGATCTCCAAACCCTAACTCCTAGGGAACTCAAATGCGTGGTCATACGGGCTTTCCAATACGGATAATCATTACCGTCGAAAAAGGGTGGCCTCGAGTTTGAGGCTCCTTCTCGTGGTGTGTTCATGTCCATTATAACCAGAATAAAACTCAGGTGGTTAAACCTAAACAGAGCAACCTGCTTTGATACCAATTGAAATTATGTGGAAGCATTCAATTTACTCCTAGAGGGGGGGGGGGGGGTGTGAATAGGAGTTTTGTTAAAAAATCAACAATTTGAATAAAGATTAACAGATTAAAAAATAATATAGATGAACGGGTTGATTATCGATTAATCCAAACATAAACTCAAGTAGTGCAGTAAAATAAAATTGCTACAAGAGACGCACGATTTACGTGGAAAAACTTAGGGTCCTGAATAACCCTAAGCCAAAACCACGGCCCAACACTACTGATTTATTCTATTAATCAAAAAGAAGTACAGATTGCGAAATAGTAAAATCCTTACCCAAGCTTTTACCTATTCTCGCCAATCTCTGATGCTCCCCGAGCTTCTTCAAGATCCAATAGATGCACCACAGACTTCACGCCCGATCTCCAGATTCAACCGGCTCCGAATCAATCTCCAAAAGATTCGGCCTCAGTAGCAAACGGCACCAAACCACGAACAGTGAATGGATGTATGATATGATGTGTAGCGTGATCTCGACAGACCCCAAAATCGTTCAAATAAATGCAAGATGCAAGAACGAAAAAGAAAGAGGAAAAATATGGGATGTAATGAAAACTGTCACTCTCTCCTCCTACGAACGTCGTGCACCACGTTCTTTCTTTTCCGGAAGCAAAAACTCTCGCCTCTGTCTATAGTTTATTCTCCATGCTCGTCCGACGTAAAGGGTCTATAGACATGCGTGCTAGATGCAAGATCGAAAAAAAAACAAGGATTGCTGCCAAACAAAAAAAAATCTCTCTCGGGGGCTGTCTTCTTCTATGGATGATTAATCCCTTTTATATTCAAGAGGCCAGGGCACACGCGATGCGTGTGCAAGTCGGATTTTCACAACATTTTTGTAAAAATACTTCTCACTTAATGTTTGATCAAATTTTCACAAATGTTGTGAAAATCCGACTTGCACACGCATCGCGTGTGCCCCGGCCTCTAGTATAGTGTAAATACGGAAACCAACAAAAATTAAAAAAGGAATTGAAAGGCCATTATGATACCCGAGTAGAAGACGGATTCACAGAAGTTGCAGGTATGGAAGCCACGTGAAAATTTGACTTGCACACGAATTGCGTGTGCTCCGGCCTCTGGTAAATTACTTCAAAACATGTAGACTACACAATAGAGCATAATGGGTTAAAAATTTACTAAACCAACCTATTCATGTACTATTTTCTCCAATCTGGAAAGGATCCATAAAAACAAATTGATTATATCTCTTTCTAAACATGGCCCAACCATGTCCTCGGTCATGTCAATGTTGTTTATGTTCTACACTGCCTTCAGTTTCACTCTCACCAATAAAATAGAAAAAAGAAAGTAGAAATACTAAAGGCTAAAGATTAAATAGTAAAACACCTTCTGGTTGCTTGTTGAATATAGCCCCTTTGAATGGCAGACCCTGTCCACCTTTGTCCCACGCCATTTTAAAAATGGTGAGAGTTAGAAAAGTAGGAGAGAGTATGGAAGCATAGGGTAAAGTGAAGAAACCTCTGTGCATTCGCTTTTCAAAAGGAAAGGAAAGCGAAGCAACCTCTGTGCTTTTGCAGGTTTTGCCAAGTTTTCATCCAAACGTGGCAGTTGAGGGGAGAAGAACAGAGAAACGTGGCAAAGGAAGTTTTCAGTAGTTTTTTTATGTTAAAATGTCAATTATATCCTTAAACCTACAGTACTTTTGCGTTGGCTTTCTTTTTTTAAGAGGGTACTTATGGAAAAGAAAATACATGACACCAAAAAAGAGACACCAAAGAGGTGCTCTCCCTTTATATATTAGAATAGATATTTGCTCTCAAGCGAAAATCTTTTAATGAAGCAAATATGGAAAGCAAATTGTCAAAGAATTTTTTGGAAAGGCAACCGTGCAATATTATTCTTTTTGTTTTACTGCTTTAGAAAGAACCTCTCGTAATGATATATATATATATATATATATATATATATATATATATATATATATATATATATATATATATATATATATGGAAAACGAATTTTTTCCGGAAAGATTTACCGGAAAGAAAAACATGCATGAATAAATTTCTAATCTTGGAAATAATATGCATGATGTGCTAATGCAAATTACCTCTCACGCAATTGGATCAATTTCGTAGCGGTCAACTTGGTGCAGATAATGGGAGGAGCATCGAGCGAGCAACTACCCCCTAATTAACCTACCCATTACAATCAAATGGAGTCGATATAATAAAAACACCAATGAAGGTTTTGAACAACCCCGGAAAGTGCCAAAATATCTAACAATCAGCAACAGCATCACAAACCAAAAGCGACAAACTGCCAGTCCCTCGCCCGAATGAGATCTCAGAAAGGATGTCGGCCAAAATTCGGCACACAAAGACAACCAAGAGCAGCCCGTTCATGGGGACCACAACCACCTCACCATGCATGTAGAGGCCGGCGATGGCCGGTAGATGTTTGTATCCATGCATGTAGAGGCCGCCGGGTCTAGTAACGGCCGCTAGTTAGTAAGCGCTGGCTGTGAATCTTTTGGTGGCCGCTCGATCCTTTCACGTTAGTAAGTTTCTCTGTGTTATTTTCCATTTAATTTTTTGTTTAATGCATGAGCTCTTCCCCGTTTCCATTTTACTGTTCTATTTCCTATTCATATATCTTACTGTTTATTGGCTAATAAATAAAGTATTTGCAAAAAACCAAAAAAAATAATTGAAACACCCTATCTCAAATAGATAGAGGCCAAACGTTTAATTAGGCGAAGAAGAGTGTCTAATTAATACTTTCCCCTCAGCGTACCCTTTGGTATGTGAATTTAAGACACACATTGTGGCATGTCTAAATCGAAAGTATCCATTGCGGACCACACAGAGAAAGTTTTCTACAAAGAGGGAGAGAGGGCACACAAGACAAGGCTCTATATTATACTCGTTCTAAAAGATGAATATAATTAGTGACTTGGACCATTGACATATGGGACATGCATTCTCCGCACAAGTAATTTACATTTAATTCTTCATTGACTTACCGTATACTTAAATTGATGTGCAAAAGGGTTCGACAATTTAATATTTATTATTTTTATGGAGTAATTTTCTAATTTATCATGCCCGTGAGACCTCAATAGTTGACACCATGTCTTTGCGATTATTTATTGTAAACGTCAATATTAATCTTGAAAATTTTCGTTTCAGTATTTCTACCTTTTTTACTGTTATTTTAATTAATATATTTACGATAATATTATTTGTTTATGTTGCCAGGATGGTGATGGTGATGGTGATGGTGATGGCAAGCGAAGATTGGGTCGGGTGTTATCACAAATAAGAAGAGGATTGGGTTAGGTGTACTTTAGAGATAACAGTAGGGATAAAAATTGCAGCAGTAGTTTGGGAAATTAACGGTTCAGGACATGTTTTGATAATTAATATCCGTCAAGGACATTTTCAACATTAACAAATGTTCTCAACATGTCCTTAGTGAGTATTAATTATCAAAACATGTTGTTGGCCATTATTTTCCCTAGTAGGTTTTCTTACAACTTTATATATTTTATATATAATATAATATAATATAGATTGGAGTATGATTATTTTGGCAGTAAATGGCTAGAGTCCACAGTCTAGCCTTATTGGGCCTTATAATCCAGGTTATTCTTTTAACTGGCTGGCGATCCATCATACTTAGAAGTTATGCAGCGATAGGTCCATTAACGGACCAAACTACCCTTAGAATATAACGGCAAGATTTGAAACTCTCCTCTCTCACGGTCATTACTGTCGTGAATTTGGGGAGATAGGGAGAGACGACCAAATTCATGATCAATGCTTCCTTTCTCTCGTTCTCATGGTTTAGGTTTCAATTGCTGAGCTCTCTCTCTCTCTTTCGATTTTGGTTTGGAGGTTTAGGTTTGAATTGCTGAGCTTGTTTCAATTGTGATCGAACGAATGTTTCTCACTGTGATCTAACGAAGGTTTCTCACTGCGATTGGAAGGTTTCTCTCTCTCTCTCTCTCTCTCTCTCTCTCTCTCTCTCTCTCTCTCTCTCTCTCTCTCGTTTATTTTCTTACTGCAATTTGGCAGGCGACGTCTCTCTCTCTCTTCATTTGAGTGTGTGTGCATTTGTGCGATTTGTGGAGTGAATGGATAGAACAAATCGATGTTGACAATGATATTTTATTTTCCATTTTTTTTGGAGCAGATTAATAGGACAGATCAACATAGATAATGATATTTTGTTTTCATTTTTTGTTTGCAGAAGGAGTTAAATTTCCAGTATGGAATCTTCTATTGTTCTTTTGTGCAAATATGGTTCAAAAACTCTTGTCGTACCAGTTAGGAGAGATTTCTACTTTGACGATGTTGTTCGTAGTCTGGTGAAGAAGTGGCCAAATTTGGAAACCTCTAGTTTTCAACTTTTGTATGCTGTAGGTGGACATGACAATTGCGTTCTAGATAATGATGTCGATTTTGAAAATATGTTTGCATTGGCTAGTGCGTATGGGGTTAGTTGCGTTGATGTAGTTGTTGAAGTGCTTTCTTCTTGTGTTGATCATAATAATCGGAGTATTGTTGTTGAAAGTGTTGAATGTCGAAGAAGTTTTGAAGTCGGTCAAAGTAGTACTATGCATGAAGTAGAAGAAGATCCGCTTGAGAAGTTTTGTCACCACCACGAGACTGTCCGTCTTTCTGTTGGTTGGGCTAAGTTGATTACTCATGTTGGCCAAGAGTTTAGAGGCGGAGTACAAGAGTTTAAGGATTGTCTAGCAAAGTATGCTATTGAAGTCGGATTTGTATATAAGTTTTTGAAGAATGACAAGTCTAGAGTAATGGCGGAGTGTTCAAAAAAACATATAGAATCTGGTTGTCAATGGTTTATTCATGCAACCATTGAGAGATCTAACGGTTTCTTTTGCATTAGGGAGTTTGAGAAGAATCACAGTTGTGTTGGTGTTTTTGCTAGTTCGAAGAATCCTCGGATGAGTTCAAAGTTGGTTGCTAAAGAGATTAGGGAGGAAGTTCGAACGAAGACAAACTATGCACCAATACAAGCAGTGAAATTTTTTGAGAAGTATTATGTGAGTAAATCAGTTATCACCACGCTTGGTTTGGGGTTGAGAAGGCAGGTGATGAGCTCTATGGAGATTATGCACTGTCTTTTGACCAACTAAGGTGGTATGCTGAGGTAGCGAAGGAGAAAAACCCAGGAAGTGTTATTGATGTTGAGTATTGTGACAAAACTAATTGTTTTAGAAGGATTTTTGTAGCATTTGATGCGTGTATCAAAGGCTTCAATTATTGCCGTCCTCTGTTGGCACTCGATGGGACATTTTTGAAGGGGAGGTACATAGGAACCCCTTTCGGAGCTATAGGAAAAGATGGCGATCAAGGTTAGTTATTTTTATTCGTCTTCTTGTTTGTTCAATATTGGTTTTCTGTTTATGTTATTTGGAAGATTGAGAGACACGTTTAATATAGATAACAACATCTATTGTTTTCTGTTGATATAGAGTCAGAGCAGATTAATAAATAAATACAGATAATGTTATATTTTCCCTTAGATTCTAAGATACAAAGGATTGATTTGCATTGATTATGTTGTACCATGAATAGATTAATATAGATAACAACATCTATTGTTTTCTGTTGATATACTGTCAGAGCAGATTAATAAATAAATACAGATAACGTTATATTTTACCTTAGATTCTAAGATACAAAGGACAGATTTGCATTGATTATGTTATACAATAAATAGATTAATATAGATTAATGTTGCGTGTTGCTTTTTTTTTGGATTAGGACTGTTTCCAGTGGCTTATGGCATTGCTGATTCTGAAAATGACAAGAATTGGCTTCGGTTTTTGAGGAAGTTGTCAACAATTCTGTCATCTCGTCCAATAACATTCATAATAGATCGTCATTCTGGGCTTTTGAAAGGTATTCTAAAGGTTTTTCCCAATGGATATCATGGGTATTGTTTGACGCATTTGAAGAATAACTTGAGGGACAAGTTTAAGGGCAGATTGTCTAATGGTTTTAGGGACAGAGAAGTCGAGTTGTTTTCTTGTTGTGCATATGCACCATCGATTCCTAATTATGAGGAAGCTTTTAAAGAACTCTGCAATGTTGGTGGTCCAAAAGCTAAGGGTTTTGTTGAATTGTTGCCACTTGACAAGTGGGCAAATGCATATTTTGAAGGTAGAAGATATGGGGTCATATGTTTAAATCCAGTTGAGTCTTTCAACAAATGGATTTTGGAAGCCCGTCATTTGCCAATTTTGAAAGTGATTGACATGATAAGGGTTAAACTGATGGAGCAAATGTGTGATAGGAGGCAACAGTCATGGAAGTGGAACGACATCGTGTGTCCTGAAATGGATAAGAAGTTGGTCACAAGTTTCAACAAAGGTCGGTCGTGGACTGTGGCAAAGGAAAGTGAAGATGTTTTTGATATGTTCTCTCTTCCGACAGTTGTAGTTGATGTTCAGAGATGGACGTGCACATGTTGTCGATGGTAGTTGAACGGTTTTCCTTATGTGCATGCAGTGAAGGCTATTCAAAAGGTCGGCTTACAAGTATCAAACTACATAAATCCTTTTTACATCGTTGAAGCTTTTCGATTGTCATATGAGAGTATGATAAATCCTATTCCCACTCTCGGAGCTCCAGAAGTGACAAAAGAGAACCGTGTAGTTCTTCCTCCTAAGAAAAGAAATCCGTAGGGCAGACCTAAAGTTCAAAGAATTCGATCAAAAGGAGAGAAGGTAAGGCAAATAAGGTGTGGGAGGTGTGAAAAGTTGGGAAACCATAATAAGAAGAGATGTAAAAAGCCAATTGAGTGAACTTTCTTGGGATATTGCAGAGTATTGTCTGATTTCTTTGATTTGAACTTGTTCTTGGGATATTGCATAGTATTGTTTGGATGATAGATAAGATTTTGTTTGATTTCTTCGATTTGAACTTGTTTTTGGGATATTGCATAGTATTGTTTGAATGATAGATAAGATTTTGTTGGTTTAGTTGGTGTAATAAAGCATCCAGCCCTATATGTTTTGTTGCCAAAATACAGAGAACGTAATATGATAGATTTCATCGTCTGTTTGACAGATTTCGTTTGACTTCTTCGATTTGAACTTGTTTGGATATTGTAGAGTATTGTTTGTATGATAGATAAGATTTTGTTGGTTTAGTTGGTGTAATAAAGCATACTAATTTTCATAGATTTCTAGTCCTGTATGTTTTGTTGCCAAAATACAGAAAACATAATATGACAGATTTCATCATCTGTTTACACATTTACATCAGTGGTATGAACACAAATGTGCATATTTCAGTTTTCAAATCTGTAGCAGCATAGGTATCCAGCAAATGTACCAAGATTAATGTCCTTTTAGGAAAGCATGACATCTCAAGAAGCCAAGCCCGAAAAATGTGCAGCAAACAGGGAAAAAAATTGACAGGGTTTCCCTGCTTTATGGCCTAGCTTGATGCCTAGTGTCTCAAATTGATAACAACAACAACAAATATCAGAAACCCACAGTGTATATCAGCCCACGCCGGGCATTTCTCATCCTAAATTACCATTCACAATCGAAATTCACAAATAAACCTACACCAGGCCTTTTATCATCATAGTCAACAATCATAGCCAACAACCACAGTCAACAATCATAGCCAAAATACAAGTTTTATGTAACTATCAAAATCCAGATTGTCGCCAGTTACAAACTGTTAAACAAACCACTTACAAACTGTTAAAGCAATGACCTAGACACTGTTCTTCCATCTACAAACTGTTTTGTCAACTACAAACTGTTAAACCAACCACCTATACAAACTGAGTTCGTAAACAAAAGAGGAAAAATTGTTTCTAAACAAAAGAGCAACACAAACTGTGCTTTTGAACCACTAACACAAATTGTGTTCCTAAACAAAAGAGGAGAATTTGTTCTTAAACCAGTGCTGAATCCAAATTTGTCTACTTAACAAAAGTCAAATCTTGAGCTAGTTGTGTGTCTTGCCACTTTTCTTTCGTCCATGATCTTGGCTTATCATGTAAAATCTTGTGGACCAAATACACTCTAAAAGCTTAAACATCTTCTTTTTCAAGCTTTTGTGGTATTTCTTCAAGCTCTGAAATCTTTTTGATGATGTAACAAACAATAGGTCCACAATCAACCCTGCATATATTCAAGAGATAGAGTATAGTAGATTGCAATAAATGTCATCATATGCTTAAATATGGAAAGTTTGATTGAAGCTTATGAAGCATCATTCTATTGTAGTGCTTCTTGCACTGTTTTTAGTTGAGCACCATCTTTAAAAATTGACCCTATGGGAGTTAGCAAGTTGAATTGGGGCAGATTACTCCTTCTTGCTTCCAATTCCTTTAATGAAGTTCTCAACAGCAGTTTTCTATGTTTTCAAAGTAAATTTTTTATGTTAGTTGCAGTCATTGATTATAAGCAATTAAATAAGTAAATAAGAGAAAGGTGAAGGTTTTTTACCACTATTGCAGCATCTTTAAGGTAAGGGTCACCTGATTTCTCTTTCTTTTATGGTTTCAATGAATTGTAATGCTTCCATTCCTCCTTTTGCATATCATAAACAAGCACAGTCCAATGATATGGAATATTTTTGTTTGTCTTATTTCCTAAAGAGTTCATCGGGAAAACAAGGTAACAAAAGTAATCTAAGCCCCTATCATGTAATTCATCGTAGAGTTGTTCAAGTTTGCTATCAAGGAGGTACTTTTTGGGGGACTGATTTCCCATTTTGATAAGTGTCTGTGGAAATAAAGTATCTTAGTTAGATAAACACAAACATATGTGAAAATTTGTATTTCTAGTATAGCACAGACATGAACAAATGAAATCAAAACAGCGTGAGATACATAGGACTGAATAAACTGAATAGATTATATACCATGAGAACATAATAGTGTTTTGTTGTGGGGAAAGGACAATGTACTTACCCAGCAGCTGGATGTGAAGAACGCACTATTTCCATGCGTCAGTTGTTTAACTTCCTGCTCCCTTTTCAGCATTGATGTGTACCCATCTATTACTTCGTTCCCCATGTCTAGGTCATCCAAAAGCTTTATTATTGACTTGAAAGTTATGGTATAATGTGTTTCGTTGTCCGTCCAAACTGCTTCACTGTGATGTCAAAAGGAAAGAATTATACAAAGAGAATGAAATTGAGAATTAATGAAATAAGTGTAGCTTTACTTACTTCGCATGCCCTTGGTTTAGGTCATATAATAGATTCAGCAAAGCTTTGTCTTCTTCTGCCAGCCATTTACTCAATTTTGTTTTTTCAACTTTCCATTTTGGTATCAAATTATCCATCTTATCTTGTTTATTCTTCTTTACCTTCTTCAGGTTTTCATAGACGAAACCTTCCTCCCTCTTCTCTATTCTTGTCTCATTTTTCACATTCTGTACAAGAGATGAAGGGTCCACCTGTTTTCTCTTTTTCTTGGTTGGTTTTGGACTGTTTTCAGCTAGTACACCTGTGAAAGCTTCAATAGTTGTCCTTTCCACTTCTTCATCCGGCACCATTTGATGCTTAGGACCACATTCTTCTTCTTCTTTCTCCTCTTCATCTTTACCCTCTGCATCTTTCTCCACACTTTCACTTGTCTATTTTCCTAAAAAAACAATAAGATTAGGTTATCTGTGTGGTTCCTATGGAAAGATAAAGGAAAAAAAAAAAACAGAAACATATAGCCTAATGTGTTTCAGATTGGCCTTGAATTGTTGGGTAATACAATGTGTCTCTATGTCATCAATGGTTCCCTCTGCTCTTTCTAGCTTTTCAGCTATAATGTCGTTCTCTACGAGCACGTTGCAGATCTCAACTTTCTTATGCTCAATCTCTTTCACAAAAAATCCCTCTCAACATGAGCAGTCTCCACTTCAAAATGTTCAACAACTGTTTTCTCATATGTCTCGTCTTGAAGCTCCGAAATTCTTTTTTGAAGATGGGCAATTGTAGCATCTTTTTGCTCATTCTCCTCGGTCAACCTTTTGATTTGCTAATTCTCCTCGATCAACCTTTTGATTTTTTCTCGAACGAATTCATTTTCTTTTTGAAGCTCTGTATTTGCATCATCATGGTCCGGGTCATCACCATCTTTATCCTGCTCATCTTCTGGCTTCACATGATCATCTTCCGGCACCTCAACAAATCCAAACAACTCTTTTTCCAATTCTGTTGCCTCCAACTCTGAGTCGTTCACGATTAACGGATCAAGAACATCCAACGGGTTATCTGCCAAACCAACACTAAGGTCGGTAAACCTCCACTTGACGAACCTCGGGAAGTTTGTTGGATCTCTTTGGCTTACCAATTTCACGTGCTCACACAACCAATACTGTATTTCATGAAAAATACAAATTAGTTTAAATACAAAATAGGCAGAATACCAATGATATCCACATCTTTTAGTATACATGTAGGCATGTTATGAAAGATAACGACATCTTATAACCACATCTTCCAGTATATATATAGGCAGTTTATCACAGACAAAAAGTTGATATCATAAAAGAGTAGAATTTTACCAGGAGCCCTGTTATGCAGCCCCCGGTTGATGCCGGTGTTTCAATATTGTCGTTCAATTGCCTTATGAGCTTGTCTGTAAAGAATGTTGCCCAGTCATAGGAGCTGATCTTATCCAAGTCTTCAACGAACTCAATTAAATTCCAGCTCACCCTTGACTCTGTGCTTGGGAGAAACACCATCGAGATAAGATACAGTGTTAGCACACGTGCTACGTCGTTTGCACTTTCATCATCCTTTTCCTTCACAGCTATTTGGAAGTATTCTTTCAAACTTGAATTCGTCATTATCCTACCTCCCCGAACACAAACTTCATTAGCAAAACTTGTTTTTGGCATCCTCGGTTTTGTTGTTGGTTTAATTCAGTTGGGCCCATACGGGTTGCCAAATACAAGTGCAAACTCTTGTGCTGTTATCTTGACTGATTTGGTTCCTAGGTTGAACCTCCTTCCTGATCCCTCATATCGTTTTATCAGCGAAAGAGCATGCAGGTCGCTTTTCCTCAGGTATGCCTCAGTCAAGCTCTCAACAACCACAGCAAATATAAGATTAGCAAATGGCGTTTTTCTTATTTTCTCTTTCTAGAGCGTTGTGAACTTTATGTCCTTCAAGAGTTTCACAAAACTTCGAAAAACTCGACCTGTGTGAAATTTGAACAAAATAACAGGAAGATGTTGGTATAGGACAGACATGAACAAATGATAACATGTTCCTCAATAAAATAGACAAATGTCGTTATTTTATATGAACGTTGCCTAACAAAACAGACAAATGTCGCAATTTTTAGATTACTTGTACTGAATTTGTTTAGGCTTAGGTTTAACCTCTTTCTTGACCTTTTTCTTAACCTTTTTCTTTCGTTTCTTCAGTGCTGTCCTTTTTGCCACTTGCTGCTGTTGCTTCTGTTTCTGAATACGCTTCCGTAGAACAGGATCACACGTCTTTGGACTACACCTGCATAAGTTTCAAAATTTTATTCAGTATATAAATGGATACATTTATGCAAATTATCACAAAGTAACCATATGTTATAGTATTCTAGTCATAAACCATACCTAGATTTGTGATGGGCAGCCTTTTTCGTTGGCTTGTGAAGTTATTCTTCTTCATCATCATCATCAGTATCTTCTTCTTGTTCCTCATCCTCATCCTCATCCTCCTCCTCTTCTTATAGTTCTTCCTCTTTTTATCCTTCTTCTTCTTCTTATTCTCGTTGTTGTTGTTGTTGTCCTTCTCTTTCTTGTCGTTCTTCTTCTGCTTAATAGGACTAAGTCGCTTCGTCTTTGGACTAGACCTGCATGAGTATCAAAGTTTTGGTCAGTATATGAATGAATACATATATGTAGATTATCATAAAGTAACTATATGTTGTAGTATTGTTCGCATGATAGATAAGATTTTGTTGGTTTAGTTGGTGTAATAAAGCGTACTAATTTCCATAGATTTCCAGTCCTGTATGTGTTGTTGCCAAAATACAGAGAACAGAATATGACAGATTTCATCATCTGTTTGACAGATTTCATCATCTGTAGTATTCTTGTCATAAACCATACCTAGATTTTTGATGGGCTTCCTTTTCCGTTGGCTTGTGAACTTGTTCTTCTTGTTCTTCTTCCTTTTCCTCATCCTCATCCTCATCCTCATCCTCTTCTTCTTTTTGTATCTTCTTCTTTTTGTCCTTCTCTTTCTTGTCGTTTTTCTTCTGTTTAACAGGGCTAAGTCCCTTTTTCTTGTCGTTCTTCTTCTCCTTCTTGTCCATTTTATGAGAATCTCTCTCTAGTTGTGTGACAGATCTTGTCATTCACTTTGTTGGACTCTGTTTAACTTCATCTTCTTCATCTTCTATTGTTCTTGTTCTCTTTCGAGAGGAAGGCATTTTTTTTGCTATCTTTTTTGAACTTTATACTGCTGTTTTTTCCCCTGGCGACTGCTTCATTCTCATCCTCTCTAGAGGCATAATACACTACAACAAATTACATAATTTCCGACTAAAATTGCCGACTAAAAAAAATTTGGTCGGAAAATATTACAAAATTACCGACTAAATATAAATTAGTCGGTAGAAGTGATAATAATTCCCGACTAAACTTGTTTTAATTGCTAATAATAACTTGTTGCCGACTAAATATACGTTTAGTCAATGAATATTAATTTTAAACCAATTTCAAAAATCAATAAATAAAATACATTTTCCAGACAAAATTTTTTGTTGGAAATTAATTATATTAGATGACTAAATATACGTTTAGTTGGCGAATATTAATTTTTATCCAATTTTAAAAATCAATAAATAAAATACATTTTCCCGACAAATTTTTTTGTCGGAAATTAATTATATTAGACGACTAAATATACATTTAGTCAGCGAATATTAATTTTTAACCAATTTTAAAAATCAATAAATAAAATACATTTTCCTGACAAAATTTTTTGTCGGAAATTAATTATATTAGACGACTAAATATACGTTTAGTCGGCGAATATTAAGTTAAAAAATCAGTAAGTGTCCTTTTTTTTCCCCCCCTCTCTTTTTCAAAAAATTTCAAGAAAGGAATATTTGGAATCCAAGTGCATTGATTACAATGCAACTTTTCTGATCGAAATTGTTTCAATTTCTTTTCTTCTTAATTCTAAGATTCTCGTAAATTTTTGGCTCAATTGGTTAAGGAAATCTCTTTATCAACACATAAATTCATCAATTACAAATTTTTTGTTGTCGAATCAAGAGTATATTCATACGTGGTTAACTTCATTTTTTAGGATGAATAATTCAATTTGTATTACGTCAAAGATAGATGGTTTTGATTGCCAAAAAAGACCTCATGCGGGGTTCAGTTAGTGCAATATTACACTTAAACGTCTCTGAATGCATAAAATGTGTGTCGATTACGAAGTCGCCGATATCAAGTGATCTCTAATTTTGGTGACAGTGCCATAATTGGTAAGACGTAAAACTCTAACGATTCAAATCGAGCATTATAAAAAATGACTCGGCAGTTACCTTTATAATTTATACTTTTGATCTAATTGATAGTCAACTAAGTCTTATGTTGCATTTGTTGTTGCAGTAGCAACATGATCGCGAGACAACCATGATGATCGAGATCATTGATTTTGTTGCACTTGTTAAATTATTCGTTGTCGTAAATTTGCGGCTTGATCAGGAAAGTATAGAGTTTATGGAGACACAGACTCATTAGGAAAATAGTATATTTCATTCGATAAGTTGTCTAATCAAAAGCAATCTCAACTATAACTCAGTAAGAATGATCTAATCCATAATTAATCAAAGACAGATGGTTTTGATCTTGCAAAAAGATCTCAAGTGTGGCTCATGTGGTGTGCTATTAGTTTTTAATGCTTCTGGAAGTAGTAAAACTATTCCGATCATGTGGTTGTTGATACTAAATGATTTTCAATTTTGGTGACAATGCTATAATCAATAAGACGTGAAATCCTAACGGTTTAGATCAAGCATTATAAAAAAATCCACGGTTAAAAAGTATAGAGTTTATATGCAATGGTGGCACAATTAGAGCTCACTAAATATTTTTTCCCAAATTCTCGAACTAGACAATTGCCGACTAAATTAGGTTTATTAGTCGGAAAATTGTAAATTTTTTGCGGGACAATTGAAATTTCCACGAAAATTATTGGCGGCATTCTCTATCCCAAAAACGGCATCGTTTAATCTCAACACAGGTGATAAGCCCCCCTCTCTACCCTTGTCTTCGTCACATCGTCCCCAACGTTGAACATAGCTAGGTCTCTCTCTCTCTCTCTCTCTCTCTCCCCAACGCCATCCTCCTATTGCCTCAGATCCAGATCGTGATCGAGACCTAGTTCCCACCGTAGCTCATCGCTGTGTTCTGTAGCCGTGTTCTCTCTTCGAACGACAACAGAAATCGGAGCCCAGTATTTGTTATTCAAAGCTGAGGTCGCTCTGTTTCTCCTCAATAGGTACAATCCAAGCTCAGTCTTTGTTTTGCATGTGTTGAATATACTGATTATCTACTGATTTGGTTAATTTCTCTCATAATCTGGGTTTTGCATGTGACTGTTTTATGGTGAAAAACATCCCACATTGAACCCCCAAATTTACTTTCACATTAAATGTTATGTTTTGATTTTTTTTTAAAATATGTATTCTTAAGAATGACATTTTTATGGTTATTTGGATGGGGCTCAATTTTCTCGGACATTAGGACTTCTTGTTTAATATCCATGCCTTTCTTTCCATCCTACGAATTCTCAGCTTGAATTGCTTCTTTTAATTTTGAAATAGGAATTTTGAAATAGGAAAGCTGGGTCATGCTTCCCCAATTTGCCATCTGAATGATTAGGTTTGGTTAACCTGTACCAAAACAATTTCTTCGCTAGCAACCTATACTCAATCTTTCGAACATCCTCGTGCTAGCCATGTCTTTTTGTTGGTTCATTTTTGTCTCTCTCAATTTTGACACATGGATTATATATGTTGTCTCCACTTAATGTAATCTCCATGTTTGTAAGCACATCTGCACTTGTAGTCATGTCCTCTTTTATTTTGTTTTCTCTTGCTACAAATTCTCATCTTAGTGTTGTATCTGTGAGGCACACTTTAATGAAGTATGGTGCATGTGATCTATGAAAGTTTGCAACCTCTTAAAACTGAGTAAAATGTTCTAAGGTGCACCTGCAAAATATAATTGGAGGCAAGTTGAGCGTGACTATCATAGAGTTAAGGAGAAAAACACTATTTGGAAAAAGAACCATAAGACTTGTAATTTGAGCACATAAATCTTAAACTTGTAGATGGCTGAACACTAAACCGTGACTGTTGTTTTGAACTTTCCCTTCAGGTTATGGGTACAAACTTGTAACCTGTGTATGTCCAACTTGTTAATGTATCCGTAGGTGTAGAGACCCGTATTAAAAACCTTTTTATTTTTAATGTTGGGGATATTAGAGGACCCTTTTTAAAAGAGTTGATTATTATGGTGGATAATGAAATGGGAATTGATGTGCAAAAAGTTGAAAATTCGGTGCAATTGTGAAATATGTGAGTGTATGGCATGTGATAGATGTATGTGTGGGTGTAGGAGATAATTTTCTCCTCAATTATAATACTCTCTTTTCTCTCACAGTAAACACAACACACACACCCACGCCACTCTCTCATCTCTCCCACGGCCTCTCTCTCTCTCTCTCTCATCAAATTTCTTCCCCAAATCTCAAATTAACCAAGGGATCTTGGAGTATTCTTCTCCTAGAATCGAGTTCTAACCTTTGATCGCGTTGGAAAGCTCGGAGGAGGTGTTTTCGGGAGAGGTTTTGCCTGGAGATTCTTGGGATTTTAATTTCAACCTTCGAGGTAGGGATCTCCTGCCTTCTTTACATGTTTAAGTGTTAGTTTGATGTACAAGAATCAAGTTTGTTCATCTATTTTGAGTCTTGAATAAATCTAGTGTTTGCTGAAAATTTCGTGGGTTTTGGTAATCTGTCTATTGGGAGCCCTTCTGCTAGGAACCAATTTTTGGTGTCTTCATAACAGTTAAAGTACGTTTCAATACGAAGATTTCGGTACCAAGATCATGAAAAACGGATAATCACACAATTAGTTATGAATTTTTGAATACCGGCTGTTTCCTGGATGTGCGAATCTGTGCGTGGCTGTCTTCTTTTAATTTTCTGGGCATGATGAACAATTTGGTGGCTTTGGGTCTTTTACAGGAGCTACATATTTAAGTTAAGAAGGGATTGGCGTTGGAATCAAGTGATTCGGTTAAGTATACAATTTTTGGTGAATTTCTAACGTAGGGTTGGTCGACTAGGGCGAAAATGATTGCGAATCTGTATTTCTTTTGATTGTTGGGTTAATCTCCTCTTGTTTCTGAACCTGGGATTTTTACTGAGTGTAGGGTTTGTAGTGGTGCGACTTTTGGCGTTGGTTTCAATATTTTTGGGTTTAAGTTGGAAGAGTTATGATTTTTCAATCAATTTTACTTATTCCCGCGTAGAATCTGACAGCACCGGTGGACTTTGGTAAAATGGCCATAACTCCTAGCTCGGGACTCAAAATGACACACCGTTTGTTTTGTTAGAAACTAAACACATAGAGCTTTCCAACGATACATCCCATGCATCATGGGTATGTCCGAGCGATAACAGATTTGCATCCAAAGTTGACCTAAATTCTGCCTTTGCACCAGTTTTTACTGTTATGTTGAAGCTATAATCGCAAGGCCGTAGTTAGGTTACCCGAACTCTGTTTTTGATGTATGACCTATGGATTCAAAGAAGAAGAAGTCTACTTTTCAATGGTTTAAGTGTCGCCCTGGAATTCATGTTGTTTAATTGGATATGGTCAAATGTAAATGATTAATTTCGCCAATTTGATATGTGGGGATAGGATGAGTTGATCTAGGTGACTAAGTGTTGGTTAAAGAGAACTAGTAAGTATAAAAGTTGATGTTATCATTTGAGATATGATGATGTGGTAGGATATATGGATTTCAAGGAAAGGTGTGGGAATAAAATGGAATATGAGTAGTGAAATGAATGGTCTGCTTAGGTTTGATTGTTTTGACTTACTTCCATGAGATTGAGATCTTATAGGATTGATTGACATGTTGGGGTACGTATTGACTAATGATTAGTTTGTTAATGAAATAGAAAATGAGAAGTGCTATGTAGATAAGTATATTGAAACAAGAACACGTGAGAACTTGTGGTGTATAAGGGATATACAATATTGGTGTATGGATATGCGAGAAAATGATCTGATTTTGATGTTAATCGATACTCAGAGAAAAATGAACAGTTTTTCCTCTTTATGTGTTGTATCCATGGGTTGGTTTATTATGTGTCTTTGCTATGTGTGGGAAGTGGAGAAATGTTGGATAATGAAATTACTTGCTCAATGAGAATATGTGACAGTATATGAGTTGCATGGTGGATAATTGAATGGTAACAAGAAAGTCACGGATCCACTAAAAGGTGAGATGCCGGAATGAATATTGGGCGCACGGGGTCCTCAATGCCCGGAAGTGCACAAGAAAGCCATGGATCTACCGAAAGGTGGGATGCCGGAATGAATATGGGACGCACGGGGTCCCTAATGCCCGGAAGTGCACAAGAAAGCCACGGATCTACCGAAAGGTGTGATGCTGGAATGAATATGGGACGCACGGGGCCCTAATGCCCGGAAGTGCACAAGAAAGCCACGGATCTACCGAAAGGTGTGATGCCGGAATGAATATGGGACGCACGGGGTCCCTAATGCCCGGAAGTGCACAAGAAAGCCACGGATCTATCGAAAGGTGTGATGCCGGAATGAACATAGGACGCACGGGGTCCTTAATGTCCGGAAATAAAATCGAAACGCGTGACATGGTGAAAACGGAGAATCTTGTTATTTTTTTTATTATCATACTAAGATTGAAAATGTCAGTTTGAGTTGGTAACTTGGAACGTCTAATGTGTCAATACATGTCTTCTTTTATTTTTCCCTTTAGACTGCCAAATCATTGTGGCTTGTTCTCCTGATGTGTGATAGGCAGTTCTGTGTGAATGTATAATTGGTACCTCGTGGTGTGATGCATTGTGAGAGTTTCATGTATGGTATTTGCTTGTCAGACTTATAAGGGAAATCTTAATGTGGAGGAGTTTTGCTAGATGTTGAGATTTGAAGTTTGATTTGGGATTGACGGGTGAGTTTCCTTGTTGTTGAGGTGCGGTATTGTTCGACTTGTCATTGCTTACCTTATGTTCTAGCCCTACATGCCTAGTGTGTATATTTTTGGTGAGAGGTAGGTTGGTTGTAGGAGAAAAGGAAGTGAAAACATTTTGTTAAAGAACTCAGACTAATCTTTAGATCATTGAAATGGAAATGAAAAAGCAGGGATTGGGTTGGGTAATGCCATAGCGGTAAGCTGAGATTTTTAAGAATATTGGTGTGTGTGGTTGAGAGTGTTGGTGTTTGAGAAATGGAGTTAAATATTTTCCAGCGTGAGTATGATATTTTGAGCTTCACTTTTGACAAAACACGTATGCTTTTGGAAAATGTTTTCCCTTATGATCTGTCTTTGCTTCTGCATGTAATTTAGGTATGGATATCTCTACGAGCTAGTGTAGCTCACCCTATCTTTTCAGGTACTCGCCATGGCACTTAGCTTGGATTGCATGGAGTACACATTGAGACGTCTCTTGGGAGCTTCATTGGAATTATTAAGGAGTTGTTTATCATCTAGTCTAATTCACGTTGTGTACTTCACCTGCAATTGAATGTAGTATCTTTTGGTTTGAGCATATGTAAAGCTATGTATAAACTCATCTCTTTGATTATTGTGAAGCCCCTTTTAATGGAAGACGTTTTGGAGACTTTACGTAAAAAAAAAAAAAAATTAGAGAGAAGAAGAAGAGACTTTGATTCTTTATTTGGATTGGCATGACAGTTAAGGGTAAATATAGTTTGAGAGGAAGACTTCTGTTATGGAAAATATATTATTATTTTAGCTGAAAATCGAGGGCGTGACAGTAGGTTTTTGATATTTGTATTCTTTATGTCATTGATGTCACAATTGGTTTGGTTTTGTTTGAACTCTTTGAATAATGGTTGTTGCCTTGATAGGTGTGTTCTATGACTATTGGTTACTTTCAGTCATTGCCTTGTTCTGTACTGTCTAGTCTGGCACCATTATTTGTCGGTGTTTGCGGGTGCTTAGATTTGAGTTTTTCCATTAGAGTGATACATACCAAATGTAGCTTGTACTCAAATTTGGGTTAATTATTTAGCAAGGGTTGGAGATGCTCTTAGTGAGTTGCTTTTTGTCTATTCTAATATGCACTGGTGTTAAATCTGGGAATTCATTTGAAGGTGCAAATTGCATTTGATGAATATGGGTACTTCTCGGGATGTGTCTTTATGAATCGAGTTAAGCAAGTGTGAGTAAAATAAAAGTTGGAATCTGCTCTCTAACAAGAGATTTTGGTGTGGACGTCGAGTTTGAAATGTTTCATTTGGAAGTTTGGGTTGCACAGAACTGTTTGGGTGGAAATAAAAATTCTGAATACTGTATGTTGTAACAGCTTAGTTTGAGAAGTAGATGGTGGGTACATGTTCACGTGGTTGTGATCTTCTAGGATAGTGAGAGTGTAGTCGGTGTGCGATGGCGTTAGACAAACCCTATAACCAATTGGTGCAATTTTACAACAAATGGATATTGTACCATTTTCTCACCTTTGCATAAACTCTCTCTTGTGTGATACCTTTTATGTATTAAACAAGTAGCTCAAAACTTTTAAGATAGCATGATCCCTTCGGTGGTCTCTTGCTGTTTTTTTTTTTTTTTGCCATACGTTTGGAGAAGTGCTTAGGTGTTAGTGTTAAGGGGGAAGGGGGAACTTGAACCCCACACCTCATGTATGGGGGTAAATAGATGTGCCAACTGCACTGGCACCCCACCTGCGGATCCATTGTCATCTAACTAGCTGTAATTGAGTTGGGTGGTTCATGTCTTCATACAACAACATAATAGATTCTGACCTTGCGAGCGGGTTTATTCGTGCATGTTAGTTTTTCTGTACGTTTATTTGTTCCACGTTTAAAGTTCAAAAAGGGCCCAAAAACGTGACAATTGTAACTTCAAAAACAAAAAAAAAAAATTGATATACCACTATTCTCTTAAATGGTTTACTGCTCTGATTGCATGGAAGGTAAAAAAACATTTGTTTTGAACATGTGGATAGTAACAATTGTTATTGGAAGTGAATGAATAACAATTGTTCTTTTGATGGTGTTCTTATGCTTCGTTATTTATTCCTTTCTATTTTGTGCATATACTTGGGCCATATGTAGTGTTGTAAAAAAAACATAGCAATGTTGTGTAACCTTTAATTAATTTTGTAGGTTATAAGTAATGGACAGGAGTTGGATGAGGATAAGAAGAAATAGGTTGGCAAGTAGAGAGTATCAACTAGGGGTGGAATCTTTTCTACAATTTGCGATGGCGAATTTAGGACCACAACTTGAGATTCGGTGTCCATGTAATGATTGTGTAAATGGCAGAAAACATAGCTTTGTAGTTGTTAAGATCCATTTGATACGGAAAGGATTTGACTCTTCTTATAAGACTTGGGTGCACCATGGGGAATTTGTTCCCGCACCTCAAGCATATGATGATGACCATCATGACCCCAATGAAGGTATTGGGGATGAAACTGGAAGGGAGGTCCTTAAGGATGGCAACCAATTGCAGAATGGTGGACGAGGCAACATGGGAGCAGGGTGATGGTGGCTCAAATATATGGTACGTAGTTTGAGAATATCACTTTTAGAATTTACTTTGATGCTAAGTAGGAAATCTGGAATACTTAGTTTTAAGTTTAAGTGTATATGTTCATTCTTTTGTTATGGCTGTCTAATTCATTTTTGCATCATCCTAGAACTAAACATTATCATGAATAATTGAGTTTGATAGAGAGTAGATGTTGGCAATCTGGAATGCTTAGTTTTAAGTTTAAGTGTATATGTTCATTCTTTTGCTATGGTTGTCTGATTCATTTTTGCATCATCCTAGAACTGAAATGCATTATCATGAATAGCTGAGTTCGATAGAGAGCAGATGTTGGCAAAGCATAAGTGGCTATTTTGGTCAATAGTTGGAAAGGGTGTCTGGACTTGTGATTCTGTCAATGGCATTATCTATATAGGGTATTGTTCCTTCCACTTGAATTTGATGTTTCCTTATTCAAAGCACGTAGCTTTTGAGCCAACCAATGCCTTCTTGCTTGCGTTAGTTCATAACATTCTGGTTCGTGTCGAGTTTAATTGCTGATGTTCATACTTTTGCTATGTCTGTCTTATTTTTGGCCTCATCCTGGAACTGAAATGCATTAGGATAAATAGAATGCAGATGTTTGCAAAGTGTCAGTGGTAGTTTGGTCAATAATTGGAAAGGGGTGTTTTGAGTTTGAGCCGCGGGCCAGAATTATTGGGAAGCTAGATAATTTAGAAAGGATTATTTTTTGCTACGGCAGACTATAATCTAGTTTGATTCTTTTTTTCTTTTTTTTTTACCTTTTCCTTTTTAGGATTGCTTTTGAGCCCTATTTGTCTATTTGTTGCTTTCTGTTGAATTCATTTTGTAGTGGATGAATTGTATAAAGTTTGTGGCACGCTTAGGATCATAACACATCATTAAAGTGCATAGGATAAAATGATGGTCTGGACAGCATGTCTTTAGCCAAGTGATTTTGAATCTCATAGAAAGGAGCAAGAAATATTAAGCAAAATAGATACAGGAGAGGCGATTGTCCAGAGTCCTACATTCAAACTTGTCCCCGACAGTTGCAAGTGCAAAAGGAAAAAGCATTTAGAATGATATTGATATTGCCACAAAAGAAAATTGAAAAACACTAGGGGTGCACCTATGAATAAAGACACAAAGGCCAAAGAGAGAAGAGATAGCCCTCGAAGAAGAACATAATATAGCTGCCGGATTCCAAGTTTTATAAGGTTCAACGATGTTGTAACAGCCCGAACCCTCAAGCACCACCATATAACATAATCACCCTCAGGTCAAATTTTAATCCTTGAGACAGAATCCAAAACCAAAATTAAATACCAATTGTGATTAACACCTTAACATTTTATGTTGTGTAAAATTCCCAATCAAAAACATCAAGACCTCAACCCCGTATAATTCCCTTGAAAACTTCCTCTCAACCTTCCCTTTGTTCCACAAAAACTAATTCGGAAAAGAGTTTTCAAAACTCTCCCTAGCTCTTGAACAAAAAGGAAAACTGAGGTGAGGAGAGTACCCTAAATTTTTACTGCCCTTATGACCAGTCTTTTTCCCCTCCTCCTTCAATACTATGTCTACCTTTCTCTTTTTATAATTCCTGCGGAGTCATCTCTCCCAGAATTATAAATTGGCCACGTGTCCATGACTAGCTAAATCTTCTTTTTCTTTTTTTTGCTTGTCTTGTTATCATTTAATCTTCAAGACACAAGCTTAAAAGTTCATCACATACTCCCTTCACGTGCACACACACTTGCCAAATACTCCCTTCACATGCACATACTCTCACCCAGTTGACATTTAGACTATGCATGCAAAAGATCTCATTTTTGTTTTCCTAATAAATACACAATATACCAATTAAACCTCCCTGCACATTTATCTCCAGCCACATATTTCTTCTCTAATTATCTATCTTCCCATTATCCCATGTAAAAAGACAAATCAATAAACATGGATAATTATACCACTCCCGAATACTCGATGGGGTATTACAAATGTGGTCCAATTGCACATAGTTTTAGTGTCTGGTGTCCGAACTCCGAAGTGGGGTAGGCAAATGAATTTACACTAGTAAATTCTTTTGAAAACGCAGCAATTTTGTTCATTTTGTCAAAGTTACCAGAATTTCAATTAGGAAATCTGGCCACCAGACATGTTTTTTGGAGATTGGGAAATGAGAGCAAAAGAGAAAATGAAGGTTATACCAAAAGACCATAAATTTTGTACTATTTTTCATTTTTTTCTTGTGCTAGAGAAAAAGTAATGAGCCCAGCCCATTTGGCTGATTAGAAACACAAAGAAGAGGAAATGGATTAAAGTGTAAATATTTACTTATCAATGTATGGTTCTCATTGACTGGGCCGAAGAAAAATTGGAAGACTTAATTTTGACTGTGGTTGGTAAAAAATTGATTGAACAGAAATGAGTTCAATCTCTGTGCTATCAACATTTCGTAGCCAACAGAATTCATTCAAGTTGGTGAAAGCGCGAGAAGGTTGGAATCGCATAATTGTCATTGTTTAGTATAAAGGACAATATGTTTGCAGATATTGACATAGAACAATTATCCATCTTAGTTCAGCTAAGTTCCCAATATTCTACTCTATCTTATTTTATGGGAAGTTATCGAATATGATGTTCTTTACTTTCTCCATCTTATAAAGAGGTATCTCTGGGATTGTCTTGCCTGAATTTCTTTGAATTCAATACTTTTTGTTCTTGGTATTTTAGGAAGTCTTACTTTTGAGTTATTTTTACTGCCAATTTTTTTGTTACTCTAATATCAAAACTTTCATGATACAATTCACTCCAACTGTTGGCTTGGAAAGGATCTACATTTCCCCAAGAGGGGGGGTATTTCTGAACCAAAAATCATCCGTTCTTGTCATACTTGTCATGGAAAAACCAAAAAACTAGTAATATGCTATTATGCTTACCTTCTCTTTGTAGGTATTGTTTCTTTTCAGTGTTTTGGTTCCTCCCTTCATCTTTCAATTTTATGAATCATGTCTGTTATTCTTCCGATGTTTTATCAGCTTTCCATGTATTTATTAGCTTGTTGTTACAATTTGTTGTCTTTGGTTGGCCATTTTTATGGACTAGAGCAGGCAAATAAATTGCAATGGACACTTGCATTTGTTCCACTAATTAAAGCTCTGAAACTCACTCTATCATTCCTTTATGTTCATGCTTTGTGCAATGGAATACACTAGTTCATAAATACTAATGATAGATTATTTTTTTTTTTATAGGGACGGCGTTTTAATGGAGTATCGCGCAGGATGTTGGTTATTGACTATGAAGATCGAAGTTAGATTTTGGTTGTGGACGTGCTTGGATTTTTTTTGGGGTTATCCGTTTGTTGAAGTTGAACTATTTAGTATTTTGCGGTCCACGAGATTTGTTGAAGTTGAACTAAGCTTGGATTTTTTTTTATTTTCCAGCCGTGGTGGTGGACGTGTTATTATGCACTCTACGAATTTGAATACAAGTTTTTTAACTATTTGGTGGCTCTCTATTTATGAAAGTTTGTATTTATTTTTTGAAATTTTTATTTTGTATTAATTGCATTAGGTTGGCAATTTTGTGGATGTAATTGTTGTTGAAATTTACAGGGAATACTAATGTGGAAAAATTTGTAGAAAATTCTGGAATGACAAATTGGTATGGAATATTTCCCGACTAAAGTTTAGTCGCCAATAGGCCATAAATTAGTTGATTTGAAAAGACATTTACTGACTAAACTGTTAGTCGGTGATAATTAAAACACATTCTCCGACAAAACAATTAGTCGGCCAATTACCACACATTCCCCGACTAAACATTTAGTCGGCCAATACGTAACACATTCCCCGACTAATCTATTAGTTGGCAAATATGTTACAAATCCCCAACTAAACAATTAATCGGCCTATAAATAGCACATTCGCCGACTAAAACGTTAGTCGGCCAATAGTCCAATCTTTACCGACTAAATACAAGTGGCAACTAAGTATTGGTCGAAATATGTTAGTCGGTAAACGTATATACTTTAGCTGACTAAACATTTTTTAGTTGGCAACAACATTTGCCGACCTTCTTCCACCGACTAATGTGCCGACCAAAATTTTTAGTCGGGGAAGGCTTTAGCCGACTAAAATACCTACAATTGCCGACTAAACTGTTAGTCAGGAATGATGTTTTTTCTTGTAGTGATAACTTGTAATGGTTTCATAGGATTTATAAGTACCAATTCTTTATTAGACTTCTTTGGTTTCACCATTTCCTGTGTAACAAAACAGCAGAAAATGTGAACAAAATAACCGGATGATGTTGTTCGTAAGAATCTTCAAATCTGGTATAGCACATAGATGAACAAATAATGACATCTGTCAACTTGTGTTCTAATAACCGGATGATGTTGTTTGTAAGAATCTTCAAATCTGGTATAACATAGAGATGAACAAATAATGACATCTGTCAACTTGTGTTCTATGGATGTTCCTCAATAAAACAAACAAGAGACATCAGTCAACTTGTGTTTTATGGATGTTCCTCAATAAAACAGACAAATGTTGTTATCATTCTGGATTCAGTGCTATGAGTACCAATACACTAAAAATGAACAACAAACGCAGAGTATGCAACAGATGACAACATTTGTCATGTGATTTGTAAAAACAAACAAAATGTAGAGTACTGATCTTGCAAAATTACAAAGAAGCTCTAACCAGATGGACTACAAACCCTGAATGAACCATAATCAGTAGCAAAGAAACCCTAACCAATGGACTACAAACGCAGAGTATGCAACATATGACAACATTTGTCATGTAATTTGTAAGAACAAACAAAATGCAAAGTACTGATCTTGCAAAATTACAAAGAAGCTCTAACCAGATAAACCATAATCAGTAGCAAAGAAACCCTAACCAATGGACTACAAATCCTAAACAGACCATATTCAATACCAATAGACTGCAAAATGGACTACAAATGCAGAATATACAACAGATAACAAGATGTGGAACGAAACCTAAATGTTTGGAACAAAAAGTAGTTCGTAGTCCCTAGCTAAATGTGTAGAAACAGAGAAACAAAACGTAAATGTGCAGAACGACTTACCAGTTGAAGGAAGATGATGACAACGACGTTGAAGAGGACGACGACGACAACGACGTTGAAGGGGACGACGACGACGACAACGGCAACGGCGACTTTGGCAAGCGACGAAGGATGGCGACCAACCATTCTCTCTCTCTCTCTGTGGAAACCTTTTTAATCGAATAGAGTGGGGAAAAGTGTGCCTGCTTTTGTTTCAAAACAAGGGTATATTTGGAAACCGGGTCCAGTTGTCCTAGCGGCAGTACCAAAATTATTCATGTCCTTATTACAGTATTAATCCCTATACTATGGACCTCTGGCCGAAGCTCTCTTGTTTTGGTTTCAAACCAGGTCACTCGTAGAATTAGTAAATGTGACATTATCATTAAAAAAAATAAAAAAATATACGAATCTGAAGAGGTGCAAAAATCCGTTTGAGTTTGGATAAACACTACTACTACATATATTTGCTATTATGAGTTTGTTTTCAAGTTATAGTCAAAATATTTTACGTTTTGGGTTGCTTCGACACAAGAGAAATATTAATAGAATTGAAAATACGGATCGAATTTAAAATTTTCATAATCTGAAGGAATAATTTAAATAATTTGTTTATTTTAACTTGTCTGTATCTTTTGGTAAATCTTTTAACTTGATTGGATTCAATTAACGAATCAAAAAAAGAAAAAAAAAATTACCCAAAACTAATACTATCAAAAGATCAAAACCCAACAACATTAAGTCAAACTTTATCTCACTTTATTATGTTTCTATATGACCCCTTTTCCAATTAAAGAAGAAAATCTCATGAAATCAATTGCAATAAATTACTAGTTTCTCTCATGACAACGCACCTAAGCTTCCAGTTACTACTGGACAGGTCATACGGGTGACGTCAAACAAAGGCTCACGTGAGTCTTATTTCTCTCTCTATTTATTCACACAGAAAGCTGTCTCTCTCTATTTATTCACACAGAAAGCTGTCCATTTCTCGTTCTTCTCTCACTTCATTCATCTGTAACAGACTCTCACATAACTTTAGAGAGAGAGAGAGAGAGAGAGAGAGAGAGAGAGAGAGAGAAAGAGGTGCGTCAATGGCGTCTAGGGTTTTGGTTGGCCAACTGTTGTCCATTTCGATGATGTTGCTTTTGATCACTGTATTGGTCGCTGCAGACGATCATGTGTTAACGTTGGACCACACCAACTTCACGGATACTGTGAGCAGACACAACTTCATTGTCGTTGAATTCTATGCTCCTTGGTATGGCAATCACCATTACTACTTTGCTTAAGTCCGTAGTAATTACGTGGATCAATCTTTGAAATGTCCATTTTCTGCATCTTCAATTTAGGTGCTAAGGCTTGTACATAGATTGATATGTTGCTTATGTTGTTGAGTATCGAGATTTCGCAGTTTTTTTGTTCACACATTTTCGTTTTTACCTCAGAGGTATATATATACATGCATGTGTGGTTTCGCTTAATAATCCATCTGGGTTTTTTTTCCTTCCTTTATTCAAATTCTTTCTCCATGTTAGTTTTTCTTTTTTTTTTTGGATTATTGATTCGTAGTGGATCTATAATATAGAAAATAATTATTAAAGACTTTAAAATAGGGAGTGATTTTCGCATTTTCCAAATTGTTAACCGCACTCCCAACGGGAGTGAAAACCATTATAGAGTTGATTTTCGCACTTTCCAAATTGTGAACTTTGGGGAGTACGAAAAACTTTGGGGAGTACGAAAATCAATATGGGGGTAGTTAACAATTTAGGGAGTGCGAAAATCACTCCTCTTAAAAAATTGACTATAGACCTTTTGGATTTTTTTTTTGTCTTTATTCAAATTTTTTTGCAATTTTTTCAATGTTAGTTTGGCGTATTTTTTTGGATTATTGATTCATCTCGACAAGTGGATCTATAATATAAAATATTATGATATGATTACAACCTTTAAAAAATTGACTATAGACAAAAATAGTTCAAAACAGATAATTTTTTTAGATTATTTTTGACCTTTAGTAAACCTTTTTAAGCTTCTGATCACAATTGTTTTACTCTCTACATTCATCTGGTCGGGATGCATAATTTATTCCAAAATAATTGTCTAAAAAAAAAAGTAATTAAAACAAGATAAGCTTTGGCCAAACCACCCATAATTTAACTAATTTACTTTATGTTATGCATGTTTATTTACCTTTTAGTTATAGTCTATGTACTTATCCGGATGGTTGTTAAAATCCTTCAATAACGGATATGTATCCTACTATTTGTATCGTCACCTCCCAAAAAATGATACGTATTCCACCCCATATGCTTTTTGTTAAAAATCTTACTATATGATGTCATATCCTACGATATACTCGCGTATCCTGATACGTTTTGTATCTTAAGATTACTTATTGAAAAAAGGTCATACCATATTTTAGAAGCGGAACCTCAAACGCGTTTTAAATCTTTGATCTAATTTTGGCGACCTTCAAACCATTTCAAAATAAAAATTAAACTCGAATTACTGAAGAAAGAACATATTTCGATCATGCTTTGCATGAATCAGATAAGACTATTTTTCTCTTCCCTTGACCAAGGCACAAGAAATCTCAATTTTATAGACCCCACATGGGAGACTCGAAACGTTTCATTCCAAAAGCTTACTTTTCATATATGAAACACTTATGTTTCATATATACAAAAGATTTGTAGCATGTAATTAGGTATAACTAATTTTTATTTGTATATTAGCATATGCTAACCTATCTTACTTCCTATACGTATCCCGATACGATTTGGAACATGAAAAAATAATTCATGATACGTATCCCAATTTGAAAACATGTGTTATCCCTGAATGTTTGACCATTTGTCTTCAATACTTGTGGCATCTTGTTTGCATGAACTTTTTCAATCCTAAGTAGTTGTAGGAACTTATTTATAAACCTCAGTTTTCTAATTGATTATAAATTTATTAGAAAGTACACCCTGTAGTTATGAAACATTAATTTGGCTTACTATATTTTCTCTTACCCTTATGGCAGGTGTGGACACTGTATGAAACTTGCACTTGAGGTAATCAATTTTTTTCTAATCTAGAAAGGGAAATCTCTGTCAGTATTTGATAGTGAAATACTTTTGTGTTTTCTATCGATTAAGTTGTTTCAAATGCAATTTTATTGTTATATATGTAGTATGAGAAGGCTGGTTCGGTTTTGAGTAGTCATGACCCTCCTGTGGTATTCGCAAAAGTTGATGCAAACGAAGAATCAAACAAAGAACTCGCTAACAAATATGAGATTCAGGGCTTCCCAACTATTAAGATAATTAGAAATGGAGGAAAGAACGTCCAAGAATTTAAAGGCCCACGTGAAGCTGATGGTATTGTAGCTTACTTGAAGAAAGAAACTGGTCCTGCTTCTGTTGAAATAAAATCTGTGGAAGATGTTACCAGTCTTATCGATGATTCAAAAATTTTTGTTGTAAGTCCTTCATGGTTGTTTGTCTTTCTTTTTCGAAGTTATTGGAAGGAGTTAGATGTATCTACTACTGATATCCACATTCATTTTTTTTTAGGTTGGAGTGTTTCCGAAATTCTCTGGGGAAGAATTCGAGAACTTCTCAGTGCTAGCTGAGAAGTTGCGGTCTGATTACGAATTTGGTCACACTTTGGATGCCAAACTCCTTCCAAAGGGTGAATTATCAGTTAATAGGCCAACCATTAGGTTATTTAAGCCATTTGATGAACTCTTTGTTGATTTTCAGGTATCTTGGCAACTTATTCCAATAATCATCCTCGTTATTTTTTATACGATCCTATAATAGCAGTGAGTTTTGTTCTTGCAGGATTTTCAGGTGGATGCTATGCAAAAGTTTGTTGAAGCAGCTAGTGTGCCTATCGTAACTCTGTACACCAAAGACCCAAGCAATCATCCGTTTCTCATGAAATTCTTTGAGAGTCCGAATGATAAGGTGCTCTTCTGTTTGCTCATACCTATCTAGGTTCTAGTAGATCTTCTAATGACAATGTTTATCTTCTCCCATCATCAATTCGTTGAATTAGAAAGAAGAAAGATAATGTCACACCCCATGCCCAAAAACTCCCAAAACGAAGTGTAACAAGGGAAAAACACAACACCTGCTCTATATTATTCCCAAATCCACAAACTAAACTTGCGGAATAAAGACAAAAATAAAAACACAATGACTTTATATTATAGAAAAACCAACATATGTACAATCTGTCTTGTGTCTCAAAACACCTTACAAACCACAACTAGTTTTTACATTATGTCACATACAAAAGTTTCATACAAACTCAAGAAAATGCAGGAACCACTCCAAGCTATAGACTATACAGTGGACCATCCCTTCTATCTCATACCTTCAAGGCCTGAAAACCACAACCGGGGGTGAGCTAAAATCAACGTGCTCATAGACACTAGTAACATATTAATATCATATGTTAATGAGAAACACTTTATGAGTAGAGTTATATCCAAATCACATTCGATAAACCAAATAATTTATATCAGTTCATATCCAGCATCTGCATTAAGCAAAACATTTCAATATAATTTAAATAGACATCAATTCGGTCAAACACTGACCATGTGCCCCGCAGTACTGTAACCTTAACCTTGCACCTACCCCAACATGATTATCTGGTTGGTGGTCAAGGCCATCAAACACTGGTCATTAAGAGCCATAACCTCACTTTCGTGTCACAACCACCATGACACAACTACCATGTCAAGTGTAGCGACAGGCCACAAAAACCTTGGCTATAGAAATATATGAGAATCTATCCACGAGAATATGGCAAAAAGTTTCTATTAGTAAAACCTTACTTCCTTTCTCATAAAAGAAACATTTAATTGGCATAAGATATGCACAGGTAATAAAATAAGTGTCAAGAAACTCCACCTCTAACTTCTAACACAAAAGATTCACCAACACGTCGTTCACGGCCTACGTATCTCGAACGAGCTCGGAACCTCGTTAACACCTATATAGTACACAATTGATAGCACCAAATCACCTTTACGAATAGCAAGCCAAGTTTACTTGCACAAAACAACATATGAATGCATGTCCCTCCCAACATGTCCCTCCCAAAACAAGACTCAAAGTTATATTTTTTTAACACTAATCCACAAAGAGTTAAGAACCATAAATTGTAGGATCACAATAGCCATAGAGCACAACAATTGCTCCAAAAATTAGAGCAACATGACCTCAATAGGTCACTCAATCCATTCCATGAACTCAAACCACCTGCTGGCACACTATTTCCAGCAGTGTCGCACCCTTGTAAAATCCACCAAATTAGAATATGTGAGATTTGGTGGAACTCATAAGAACACATCAAAGTTCATTCATGATTTTGCGGGTCAAACTAACCGAGACTGGTCTAATGTACAATCATATTTCTCAGGCTGTAAGCATAAACGTTAAAGACTAGTTTAGTTTTCCTATAAAGTGAAGATTGGAATAAACTTACATGATGCTCCTTTTCTCCTACATCTTTTTCTCTTTATTTGCACGTCTTCCCTTGAGACAAGCAAAGAGAAAAGGAAACAAAACAATGTGGGGGCGATGCTTTGAGGCGTGGGTCAAATTTGGATGGGTTTAGAATTTTGAAAACCAAAGCTTTATTTTATCAGGATGAGTTTTGATTTGGAAATTCATTTCCAGTCAACAAGAGTTGCCTGATTTCTGAAGCAATTGAGGTTTCCACCTCTTTCATCAACCATTTTCCTTCATTTTCTTTGAACATCAAATATCTCTGTGACTCTTTTTATTTGTCAAGGTCTTCATGAGATCGTAGCTGACAAATGGAATGTTCTTTGGCTAGTAAGCCTAGTATCTATGTATTTAGAGTTTTTGTTGGAGTCTCTCTTGGGGTGGATGATAAATTTTGAGGTTCTAGTACTTCTGTTTGCAGAGTTTAATCTATTTGGTATTTGGAGAACTTTAGAAAAGTTGTTCTTCGGCTTGCTGCATGTTAGAACTTTGGCTCTGAACTAGTAGCAAAGCCTTTCAGATCCATGTGCTTTAGGCATTGTATCTTCGTCACATTCGTTATGGTGTGGTTGTCTGGATCTTTAAATTAGTCTTCTACAAAACAATTTATTGTAACACAATCACACAACACATTTTTGTTGTTTGACCAACACGATTTTCTTAGTGTTTATACTTTCTTCTTTCTTGACAAATTTACTGATGCTATCATCTACTATCTGTGGAATTGTCGTCTGGAAAAAAAATTGAAAATGAGTAGGTGATGCTTTTTATCAACTTCACTGGCGAGCATCTTGTTGCTTTCAAGTCAAAATTTAAGGATGTTGCCACGGCCTACAGAGGAAAGGGCGTAAGCTTTCTACTGGGTGACCTTGAAGCCAGTCAAGGTGTCCTGCAGGTTTCTTTCTGTCCTAGTCATATGCATTTAGCTGTCATTGTATTTTGACCTCTCATTCTCACACTCAATTGTTGTTTCTATTTGGAAAAGTATTATGGACTTAAGGGCGATGAGGCACCTCTTGGGTATATACAGAACAATGACGGCCAGAAATATCTCAAGACAAAGTTGAATCCCGATCATATCGCACTTTGGTTGAAGGAATATATGGTGATGCTTCTGTTTCTTTTTCTCATTGATAATCTACCATTATAGTAATTACTTTGTTCAAATTATTGCTCTAATTGCACCTGTAACTTGTTTCATGTAAAGAAACATATGAAATCCATTTTTTCCACCTATGATGATGTAAAAGCTTTACCATCCTGGATGGCTTCTCTTTCTTGTTTGTTAAAATGACTAAAACCTTTGTTCATGAGATCACAGGATGGTAATTTGAAGCCATTTGTAAAATCAGAGCCCATTCCAGAAATTAACAATGAACCTGTGAAGGTGGTCGTCGGTGACAGCCTCCAGGCCATGGTCTTCAATTCTGGAAAGAACAGTGCGTGTTTTTGACCCAAATTGTTTCAAGGATTCCTAAATGTATTTATGTGTGATTGTTATTAGAAGATGTTGTACAATCTTTTCTCTTTTGCAGTTTTGCTAGAGTTCTACGCACCATGGTGTGGACACTGTCAAAAACTGGCTCCAATCTTGGATGAAGTTGCTGTGTCATATGAAAATGATCCAGATGTCATCATTGCGAAGCTGGTTAGATTCCTTTTCTACAAATCTGGCCATGCATCACTTATTCTTGTCTAGAAATTCTTAAAAAAGAAGTTATTCACGACTGATCTTCTACTGGAGTAACTGTTTATGGTTATGACTTATGAATATGCTCCTTGTTTGTTGTACCTTGGAACAAAAGGTGGTTAGTGGTAAAAATGTGCATTATTCCAGGATTCTTCCAACAACTTCTTTGAAACAGCTTTTAGTACTGTCTTTATGATCATAAATCCATTTTGTTAGGAGGTTCCTACACTGTGTCAATCCATAATCTATTAGGTTTCCCTCTGATGCCTAAAGTTTAGAACAATGACCATATTTTGTTCACCATGCGTAATTGCATGCCCCTATCTTCATTTTTACCTGCTGCTTTTACTCTTTAATTTCTTGTGTCATTCTGATGTATGTGTCTATCTAAAATTGTTTTTTAGGATGCAACTGCAAATGATTTTCCAAATGACACCTTTGATGTTCAAGGTTTCCCTACTTTGTACTTTAAAACTGCTGGCGGTAACATGTTGCAATATGATGGGGATAGAACAAAGGAGGATATCATTGACTTCATTCAAAATAATCGGGATAAAACTACCCAACCAAGCTCAGTTGAATCTGCTCCAGAGAAAGATGAGCTATAAGGAAGGTGACTATCCTTCTTCATTTGTTGTTTGTGTTTCCTGGATCGCTGTTTTGCTTTTTCTGAAGGAGACTGCTAAATCCACATAAACATCTGTAGTCATAGCCCTCGGTCTCACAGGGTGAGCCCTCCTTATGAAGGGCTGATGATGTAGCCCAGAAAGCTGTAGATTTTAGTAATTTCATATGGCAAGGCCAAACAGTATTTAGGGCTCAAACTTTATACAGTTCACTACTGACTAGCCACCACTGACCCAGAAAGATAATATAATAACTAATAAACAACAAGGCATTGCATTTGGCAATAACGTATTTACGTCAATTGAAAAAGTGATAATTGTGTTGTGGTTGATTCTGTTTCATTTCGACCAGAACAGATTGAAACGTTCCCATTTTTGTGTCATTCCCTCTTTTGCCAAATTTTTCTGATGTTTAGCCATCTCCGTTGGTTTGACAATATTTGCCTATTTCGTGGGATTAGCTAAGGTTTCAGCTAGGAATTCGGAGTGAGCTTTCTCCTATTGGAGGTTTTATATAGGAATTCGAAGTGAGCTTTCTCCTATTGGAGGTTTTAGCAATGAAGGCCACATAAGTCCTGTTGGTTCTCCATGCTCGTATCATGCTTTCTTTTATTGTTTTTTCCCAACCGGAGTCTCATATCATGAATCGTAACTACGACATATTTATTGTTCGGGGATGGACTATTTACTGTTTATGCCACTAGGCATGACAAAGGTGGAGTTGATCATTCCCAGAAAAATGAGAGGATATTTTTGATGAAGTGGAAGACAATGTCGAGAAAAAGAACAAGTGTATAATCTACGCTCAATCCCTGGTGATTGAAGTTACTGGTCCGTTACATAAACAATGGTGAAAAAGTATGGTTGATTTTTTTTTTTCTTTTGATCAAGAAAATCCAATTACTTTGTTGTGTTGACTAACTTAAACACAAAATCTAATGGTGTAAAAAAACTAAAACGTCCACGCTCTGTTTTTGCTTTTGTGTTTGCAGGTTGCGAGTGCTTTGGACTCTCTTTTTGGCATCAAAGAAAACTGAAAGAGTCATTGGCCGGGCAGATATGAAACAAGCCCTTTTGAGTCGTTTTTTTGCACTTTCTTCAGTAGGAATAAAATGAAACTTCTCCAGTTATTTTGTTTAGTCTTGTTCCTCTCTCTCTCTCTCTCTCTCTCTCTCTCTCTCTCTCCAAGTGTGTGTGTGTGTGTGAAACAACCGGAAGACACATTTGTAGGCGCACACATGCACACACACTCACGTAAACTTTAGGGTTTACACAATCACAACTTGTTTTGTGTATGGGCAAGAGCTAGTCCCTAACATTCGTCTTCATGCCAGCTCCACCGCTATACAAGCTACACCATAGGAGGCCATATACGTCCCCTGCTTGACAAAATAGGCCCACAGCCCTCACTATTCGGTTTGGCAAGGACAAACAAGCGAATTCGCAACTACGAGGATTAAAAGGCAGTCTTTAAATCCCCAGATGATTTCTTTTGCCGGGGGAATGGTTCATTGGTTTCACGATAAAACCTATCTAGATCTACTATCTGAAATAAAAAAGATATAAAGTTGATCAGACTATCTAATATTGAGAATGTGTCTTTCAAGTATAGGGAATTCACATGGCACTCATTTGGTTCAAGACTGCGTGTTATTAATAGGAGTGATTCATTTCCCTGATGTGTTTCTATTTCTTCTGGTTTCCCTAATAATTTAAATTTTTCTGCATTGATGACAAAACACGAAGGGCCTCAGTATGCCAACATTTTAAGAGTGCCTTTGGACAAACTTTCTAGGGTATTTTTGATTAGTTTGCAAAAGCTGTCTTTCAGTAGAAGACAAGTTGTCTGGCCTAAATTTCATTTTCTTTAGGTTTATCTATTTCTTTGGTCCTCAGAAATATGGCCAAATTTCATAATCGTCCTTAGAAAACTAATTGTTTCAATTTCGTCCCTGTAATACCAATCCTGATTCAATGGTGTCCTTGCTGTCAATTTCTTAACAGAATCAGATAATCTATTTGACGGCATATGACATGGCAATAATGTGAACACTGAAAATGATTAATTAGCTATAGAGATGATGTGGCAAGAACAAACCTAAAACCCTTATTGAATCATAACCCAAATGAACAACAAACCCAAACCTCTCAACCAAAGACGTACGCCATCACTTGAGTTCTGCTCCATACTCTTATCCCTCCTCCATACCATTCTATACTCTTAACTTTAGTCCACATCTTGGGTCCAAATTTGATCGAAATCATTCACCTCATAGAAAATGTAAAGAACTACTTCGATCCCTCCGTCCGCATTTATTGGTCCATATTAACTTACAATTTATAGGCCTGCCCTCTCTAATATCATTCGGCTTTGATTTAGGAGTATGGTTCCACAGCAAAACAGGTATAGGGGGGCCACTGTTTCAGTGATTTTTTGAAAGCAGTCATTTTGTGCATATTGCCAAAGATTAGGTCTATCTTCAATCTTCCCCCGCCCATACTCCCAATGATTGGAGACTACATGAGTTCTGTTGTTGGTGTTGTATTAACTTACAATTTCTAGGACAAAAAGTAACATATTCACATACTGTCAATATACAATCATACGCAGATATTGTATACCCATTTTTTTTTGCGGGAATTGATTTTTATACTAACCTTTTTTATATCCACACTTCCTTTTTTGTCTTTTAGAAAAAAATACAAACACTTTCAACACTAAAAAACAAAAAGGGGGTGTGGATATCAAAAAAAGAAGTTTGAAAATCAATTCCGTATTTTGCGTGTTTTATGAAGTCAACCGTATGGATCATTTTTTTGGGTCCGAGATGTGGACAAAAATTGAGATTATGGAGAGGTACTGACGGATGGGGTATATTCCCCAATGAAGTTCTTCTCTGCACCACCATCGTCCACGACGGTGATGTTGAACGAGTTTTGTTTCCCACTTCAATCTTCTCCGTGATTTCCTCCGTCTGCTATGTCTATTACCATCTGATTCCGTTGGAGCCCTTCACGGTGGTTTTGCACAGAAAATGAGGAGGATCAAGTTTGGGACGGGTTGGGTTAAGATATTGGGTTTGGATTTGTGTCATCATTTTCTGAAGGTGGTTTAGGATTTAATGAGCGTTCGCCCGCACCACCAAAGACCACCTTTAACTGTAGATACTCTGTCTTACACACATTAGCTAATGCCGTTACCTGGTTTAACGGCAAGGTTAACATTGTGTTTAGCACAAAATCATATAAGGATTGAGCGCGGACATGCCAAGACTTGTTGCGTCTAACGTAAATGACTAGATGTCCTTTTTCTGACCTCATAACTGTAACAACGAGTGTGCTGTGATCCTAAGGGAAAGATCACGATGGAGGTTTGTGGTTTGCCACAACGGTTGTGAACTTAGCAATTTTCTAACCGTGTAGGAAAGAAGTAACAACATAAAAAGAAAAGACGAACTTTTTTATGTCGGAATAATAAAGCTGGGTACAATGAAAAGTAAAAACCCAAATTACTTGATGAAGTAATTGAGTTGAATGCAGAAAAAGTAAAGATAAAACAAACTTTGGTGAAAATTTGAGTTTGATAAGCACTGAACTTGATTGGTATGTGAACCATTTTTTAGTCTTGAGTTCTTGTATTTATAGGCTGAGATGCTCCTTACGGTTTTGCGTGTGAGATTTCCCGCCTTCACCTTGTGACGCCGTGTGTCTCGTGCCTCCTCCATGTGCTGCCAAGTGTAATTTGTAACTTCGTCATTTGTGAATTTCACGGCATAGTGGGCAGTTATAAGAATTACCCACATGCTTTCCAAGTCATGGGAAGTTATTGGCAGTTAGTTATCAAGAGGTGGTGGGCCTTTCTTTTTTTCCTTGTTTCGTGGGTATTAGAGAGAAATGGCCAATTAATGAACCCATTTCCTCTTTGCACGGTTTTTTACTTCCAGAATGCTCTCAACACCTACAAAGATTATGGGCCTTTCATTTCATTAACATAATCGAGCCCACAAAGTTTTTAGCCCACGACCAATTTAGATTAAAATTAATTGGGCCCACTTGATACTATCTTAACCCATTAATTTTAATCCAATAAATCTTTGTTTTGTGGCCCAATTTAATTAAATGGTCTTCCAGCGCTAGCCTAAGATTTGGTGCCAAAAATTGGTGTAAACACATTGAATTGAGATTAATACTACTACAAGGACAAAATTGAAACTATTATTTTTATAGGGACGACTTTGAAACTAGGACATATTTATAAGTAGATAAGCCTTTTCTTTATATTGAAGACAAAGTGTTTGGGTATGATAAAAGACAATATATGACATCGAGAGAAGTAGCTCAAACACTTGGTTTTTTTGGGCATGCCAAAGGACCAATAGTCAAGTGGAAAAGTTTGTCCAAAGACAGGTAACTCATAAATGTGGGCCCAAGATGGGCTTGCAATGACCTTTTTTAGTAGATTCACGGTCTCATGCAACTCGTACGCGCGGTACAACATAGAATAAAGTTTTGCATGTGTAAAATGTGAAAATTATCTTCTCTCTTAGTTCTCAAATCAAATAAGAGTGTAATATTCTATTTTGGATTGTTCTTTAATAAATATTCATTTTAAAAAGTTATTGAGTAGTACAATATCATTTTATCCTTTTCAAAAGTTAATGGATAAAGAGTCAATGGTAAAAATAGAGGATATCCTTTTCAAAAGTTAATGGATAAAGAGTCATGGGTAAAAGTAGAGGATAATTTTGAAAAGTTGAGGTAAAATGTGTAATAATTATGTCTCCTTAACAAGTTGGATTAGAATTACAAAACCGGACACTTAAAAAAAGAGACGGAAAAAGTATTTAAATTGTGTTAAACTGTGTCCTAGGTTCAAGTATTCAACCAATTGTACGAAAAGAAATCGTGAATTCACTAAGAAGCTACAAGAACATGTGAAGCCAGATGCAATCGTGTTGATCAATGACCTAACAGTTAAACTTCTGATCTTGTGATTTGAGAAACATTCATACTCGATTCATAAAGTCAGGAATAGGTTCATAATAGAAAAGCTTTTAGAACACCAGCTGATCGAGCACCTAATAACATCTTGCTTCCTAGTTTTAAAAAGCTTCAACACCATAAAGTAGGAAGGATTCAGCTTCTTGATCAGACTGCAGAATGCAATTCCCCACACTCTAATCCTTCTTTATGTTCCGAGCCGTTCCTATTTGTAGGACTTGTAGAACAACACGGTCACTCAAAAATTTAAGTTCATTGGATACCCACAACCACTCCATCGAAAAACTTCATTAGAAAAGACAGTCTTAATATTTTCGAAACACAAAAGTGTTCTGATGGAAGTGTTTATGAGTGTCCAAACATCCGCCCTACTTTATAAACGCGCACGTTAGATAATGGAGGAAGGATTTTGACTGTGGGCAAATCGCACCCCGTAGTCACTCATGCGACTGCAAAGAAGACCGAGTCCAAAATAGAAAATAGAAGACCTTCAAAACTTAAGCAAAAGAAAGAAGTACCGTCCTTTTAAACCGCAACTTGGGATCTCTTTCGTTGATCGATCATCATAAAGTTCAACTTGGTAGATTTGGCTGGGTTGTGGACCCATCACCGCCAGGTGCATGATGGTATCGGTTGTTCATGGCATCCTTCTTTTTACCCCACTCGTGAAGCCTCAAGTGCAACTCAGCAGCAGCAATCAAGAAATGGACGGCCTGGATTGGAGTCAAAATATCAACTACGCCCTTTAGCGTCCTCAGCCGTAGATCATCCGCCATGTGGAGTAAATCTTCCAACCCTTCCTCCTTGGGTGCCAGAGTTGACTCAACTCGCTCGTCCGCCTCATCCCCTGCTGCGCTCCCACTGCTGCCACTTCGCAACAGCTCGCTCACCACGTGCGACAACTCCACCATCGACGAGTCTGCAACCGTTTCCTGATGCTTGGCCAACTTCTCCGTGATCTCCTTTTCCTCCTTTATGGTACTCTTCTGTAACTCATCAACCTAAATCACATAAAGAACATATATAAGATTCCCACTTATTAGGATGCTCCCCGTCTCGATTTATTACATTTTTCAAAATTGAGTATATATTCTAATACCTTTTTAAGATCATTTTGGAAACTTTTTTAGAAAAAAAATGAATTTGAGGTTTTTTTATTCATGAAAAAATCTTGATTTTTCTTCTACGACAATATAACCTTATGTGTTATGCCAATTTAAATTTAAAAGCAGGATTGTCCAAAAGTACTAATTAAATATTCATCCTAATCAGCCATACTACATAAGTTTCCATCCCACCCACTTTTCGGACTTATCTTTTCGTTCTCTTAATGTGTAAATTATCTTTCTTACCCTTCACTATGATATATATTGTATTGTTTTCCTAATTTTGTGGGATTTGATTGTTTTCCTAATTCAGGGGGATTGGATGTATCCATATAGATACAAGGGAAACCAAATCCCACTGATAACCAAATTTGTACGTATATTGTATTTTCCATATTCAAAATCATATAAATAGATTTACAAAAAGAAACCAAAAGGAAAAAATCTGTCTCGAATATTTGAAAAGACATGTTTCATCCCATTTCGTGGTACAACTTATAGAGAAATAAACTTAAAACAAAATCACAATATGTTTGGATACGATACATGTCATGATTCGAACAAACATTTCATGGTAAACGGACCAAATAATTTACCATCAAATGATAGGAACAGACAAACATATTTCATGGTAAATGCTACAAATAATTTACCATGAATCTGAAAACCATTATAACTGCAATGGTGGATATCTGCTCAAAATGCTAAACACGTTTTAATCCTTATTAATTGAATCAAAGTATTACTCGATTTACACTCTTAACACTTATCCCAACCAACCATTCATGATGCATTTAATCAAACAGATATGTCATCGCAAGATGTCGAGTTCATGAAATCATCGAAGAATCCCTATGTGCTTGGACTTGAATCAACCATGATTCAATGAACAATTATACATGCAATGGTCATGGGCTTCAAAATCATCACATATTTCATAAATCGTTTAAAGTACCCCATGCCATCATGGTAGATTGCATCAAATAGCAGTGAACTTCGCATGAATCATAAAACCATTCGGTTTCATGAAGATGAACTTCAAAATCATGATTGGTTTCATAAAACATTTCAAGTACCCAACGCCATCATGGTAGATTTTATCAAATAACATGGAACTTCGCAAGAATCATAAAACCCATTCGGATTCAAAAACAAACAATCGATTTCATAAACATGACATATTTCTAAAACATAAAATATTTCATAAATCGATCCATGTACCCCACACAATCATGGTAGATTCCACCAAACAACAATGAAATAGGAAGGATTTGAAAAATCAATTGCGGTTTGGACGCTAAATCATGCTCCAATCGGTAAAACCAAACCATGTTGGAAAAAAGGGGGGCGTTTGATGGCCAGGATGGATGAAATCTAGCCACGTTGGTCTCATCCCCTCCTCCACCAATTGATTTAGCTCCGGAGGACTAGACCGATTTCTTGCGATTTGGGATTTCCGTATAAACACTACAAGAACATGCACCAAAGGTGACCTTATTGCCGATGTAATGCATTTTTATGTCGGCAAAAGTAAGCTTGCTTTTGCTGATGCAAAAGTTGTTCATGTCGGTAAATGTAAATTTTTTGGCGACAAAAAGAAGTGCGTCGGCAATGTTGTCGGCAAAAGTAAGGTTGGTGGGAAATATTCTCCCACAAAATATTTGCAGACGAAATTTTTTTCTAGCGATGAAATGTGCATCAACAAAAGTTGAATATTTTGGCGACGACATTTTTGTGTTGGTGATAGTAACTTTTCGTGACAAAATGTGCATCGCCAAAAGATAAATCTTTCGGTGATGAAATCTTTGTGTCAGCAAAAGTAAAAGTTGAAATTTTTTTTTTTGGGCAAAAAAATTGAAGAACACATGGATATCTACTAATTTGCGAAAAAGAAAGTTTGATTTCTTTTTTTTCAAAAAATGTATTTTTTTAGGTTCTAAGTTTGTGGACAAAAAATTTTGTGGAACAGAGGGAGTATATACATTTATGTGTGTGTGTTTCTGTTATTTGTATGTATAGACAATATTATGTGGTAAATATAAGGTACGTATATAATTTCGTATTTGCTAGTTTTTTGTCGATTTTTTGAGGATTATTGCTTTTTCATGATGAGACAAATCTAAAAAGTACAAAATTATGATTAAAATCCTTTTTTTAATAAAGACAAAAACAAGCCAATAAATCAATTTTTTTTGTCTTTATTTAAAAAAAAATTGGGGTTTGATCGTAATTTTTTACTTTTTAGATACCTCTCGTCATGAAGAAAATATAATCCTCGAAAAATTGACGAAAAACTAACTAATGCGAATTTTGTTTGAAGAAGGACAAAAAATCTTTTTGTCTTAATTAAAATGCCAAACGAAGCCTAAAAAGAGAGTAAACATTTGTATATGTACTGTATATGTAAGGATAAAAAAAAGGAAATTGATTTTAGCACTCCAAAAATTGATGTAGGGGCTCCAAAACGACGTCGTTTTGCGTATCAACACAGTTCAGTTTTGGAGCCCCTCCATTAATTTTTAGAGTGCCAAAATCACAATCCTAAAAAAAATTGTATATGTAGGTTGTATATTAGATATTGCAATATTATTAACGAAAAGTAAGTTGGTGCAATTGGTAGACAGGTGATGTGGAGACTTTGAGGTCTAGAGTTTGAAACATGGGGCACGCGAAAGCACAACACCAACAGATGTACATTTTTTTAAAATTGACTTTTGGCGATGCAAAAATCTTGTCGGCAAAAGTCACACTTTTTGATTTTAAAATTCTTTTTATCGACGCAATACCATTTGCTGACAGATATGCCGACGCAAGCTTGCATCGCTGAAACTATACTTTTGCCGAAGAAGGATAATTCATGTCGGCGAAACCCTTTCCCGACATATCAACGCCGACAGTTTGCCGACACAAAAATTTTCATCAGCAAAAACCTTTGCCGACCCATATGCACTTTTGCCGATGTACTTTGTGGTGTTGCCAAATATGCATTTTCTTGTAGTGAAAAATCCCACTGGGATTGAACGAGGGAATGCGTGTGCCATTCTTCTTCTACGGATGTCGCAACGATGGAGGACTGATGTGGGTTTCGCCTTTTGAGGTTTTAGGCAAGCCGTGAGACGAAAATTCAAAGGGGGGGTTTCTGTTTTAGATCTCAAAATCTTGGTCAAGAATTCAAATGGGGGGTTTCTATTTTAGATCAAGATTTTGATCAAAATCTTGGTCAAAATTTTTGGTATTGGAGGGCGAAATTTATGGGGGAAGGATGGCCTATTTATACAGTGGGATTGGAGGTGTTAAGTTTATATATACCCAATGTATCATATAAGGGCACTATTGAGATTATTAAACAGTAGGGATGAAAACATAAGTGTTCAAATTGACTGGGATGTAAACATAAGTCAGGTATGGGCTGATGACCAATATTTAAGCATCCCTCATCCAAAACATTCTTAGTAGTGTCCAATTAATGAGTGTCATTTGTTAACAATGCATAACTCTGTCACCTCCCTCTAAACTCTCTTACTGACCACCACTTTTCATGGGAATTGTACAAAAAATAACATGTGTACTAAAATGTTGTTTTCGAAATGAGTGATTCTATCTAAACTTAAAAATATTAACCTCAAATTACTTTTACGCCATCTAAACAATTTAATTCGATCCAAAAAAATCCCCTTTTTAATTTCCTTTGGCCTAGCCCAAAAATTCTTTTCTTCAACCTCAATTTAGACCTAACTTTTATTTTCACTCACCCACCGCCCCACCATAATGGCTGCCACCCCATCATCCCCCACCCTTTGCACACACAACCTCTCCGCCTTTATCGACTGCTTCGGGCCAACCCCTTTGTTATAATATTTTCACTTGAAATTTTATTTTTCTTTATGTACACTAAAAAATTAGATCCCTAGCAATTTCGACATGTTTGGTAATGGATGTCTTATATTCCACAAAAGCTAAGTGACGGTTGTTCTTCACGTGCATTTTCTCATTATATGACTTAGATTTCTATAACATGTTTGATAAGTGTGTTAGACCTTGGGATAGGATTGCTAATCCTATGGGGTTCCTAACTCTTTGTTTGGTTGGCAAATTAAGGATGAGATTGAAAAAAGCATGTGATTAGTAATCCCACACTTAGTAATACAATGTGGTACTAGGTATTACCAATCCTATGCCAAGCTTCCTCCGACAAAATGACCACCTTGCCCATGGTTTTTTAACTCAATACCAATAATACCCTCCATTGGTTGAAAGAAATTAATAAGGTGTTTGGTAGTTGTCAACAGAAAAATTTCCTCTTCTTTTAGCTGGTACGAATTGGTTTTGTGTGGGCTTGGAGAGTTCAACCATTGCTATCTAATATTCATAATAGACTATGAAGCTTCATTGAAAAGTGGGTTCAACTACAATTCTAGGGCCACCATTTTGTATAAACAGAACCAATCCTCCATCTCGTTTCCAGATCTAATTGGATATTAAGTTTTCTTTTCTATTTTGATTGCACAATATCAATGGCACAACGAGATTGGAGCGAGGAGGAGGAGCAATCGTTGCTCCTATGGCTTTCGAGCCTTTTGGTAAAAAATGTATGCCGGTGGTTGTCCAAAAATTGATTGGATGAAAAAAAAAATTGCAAACTGTCCAAAAATTGCAAATTCTTGAGCTGGTCTTCCATGCAATTCGATATACCAGATTTTCACCATGGGTATAATTGGAAAATGTAATTTGTATCATATCCCTTGGTGTTCCAATCAAACAAAGGATTGGGATTGGTAATCACAATCCCATGATTTAATCCTTACACAATCAAACACCCATTTGGGATTACACTCGGTATTACTAATCCTATCTCTTTACTAATCTCATCTTCTTACTAATCTCATCTAATCCAACACACTTATCAAACGGGGCCGAGGTATAATCATTAGGATGGGATAGGCTTCCTACCTTTCATGTTGGAATTTCCAAAAATAACCCATGTTTATGTTGCACACGACAAACGGGGTGGTCTAAGGAACCTGTTAAACACACATTTGTAACTTTAGAGACCAAATTGACCTAATCATTAGATCAGAGATGACAATTGAACTCGAGTGATACATTCGGAACTAAAAGGGTAAAAAAGTCATTTTGTTTAGGAGGTAATCAGATGACTTTGTGAACTGATAATTTTAAGAGGCAAACAAAAGAGTTGTTTGATAAAACTGAAAAGTGAAGCTGAAAGTTGAAAAATTACGTGCTAAAAATTGAGGACTGAGTTTTTTAAGCTGAAAAGATGTTTGATAAAAATATCAATAGCTGAATTAAGATAACTATTTTGATGTAAGATAAATGAATTTAGCTTAATCATTTGTGATTGTTCTCTTTTAATTTAATTAATAAATCTCATGTGTTTGTCAATGTGGTGGTGGAGAAGTGGTGGAGGTGGCAGTTGTAGTGTGTAGTGATGATTGTAATGAAGGTGGTGAGGTGGTGGTAATGGAGGTGGTATGGTAGAAATATTGCGACAGTGGTGGTTGTGGAGAGACATCGACAGTGGAGAATGATGCAAGTGATGACAATAGCAAGCGGTGGTATAGTCGCGGTGGTGAAGAAATGTGTGGTGAATGTAGCGGTGAAACATGATGGAGAGATGGAGAAATATCGATGGTTAAAATGGTGGTGGTGTTGTTGGAGAGATGACAGTGGCGGTGGTAGTGATAGCAATAGCGATAGTGGTGGAGGTAGAGGTGGTGGTGATGGCATTAAGAGTAGCGGTGGTAGAGATTATAACGATCGTGGAGTGGTGATGGTGTTGTTGGAGAAATATTGATAGTTAGAATGGTGGTGGTGTCAGAGAGATGACAGTGATGGTGGTAGTGATAGCGATAGCGATAGTGGTAGTGGTGATGGCGTTAACAAAGTGGTGGTAGAGATTATAACAACCGTGGAGTGGTGATGGTGGTGGGACAATGGAGTAGTGGTGGTGGTGGTAGTAGTGATGACAATGGCATGCTAGTGATGGTGGCAATGGCAATAGTGGTGCAGCGGTGGAGTGGTGCCAGTGGTGGTAGTGGTGACATCATGGTGGTGGTGGCGCCAACGATAGCAATGATAGTGGTGCAGCTAAGGAATGGTGGTATGTGACGACGGCAGTGGCAGTGGCGGCAATAATGGTAGTGGTGGTGTGGAGGTGGAATGGTGGTGATTGTGGTGATGATAGAGTAGTGATGGCATTGGAGGCGATAGTGGTGGTGGTGGCGGCAGTGGCAATGGCGATGAGGGATAGTGATTGTGGTAGTGGTGGAATGGTGGCGGCGGTGGTGGTAAAGAAATGAGCAATACACAAATACTGAAAAATTCAATTATAATTAAGTAGGTATCAGGCACTTAATATATATTAAGTATGATGAAATATGATAACCAAACTAACTTAATAACTTAATACTTAATACATTCAGTTTTAAGTGCTCAATCAGAGTGACATGAAGAAAAAAATTTAGCGTACAAGGAAAATCACAAAATTAATAACATAAATAATTTTCAAAAGCCATGGAGGTGGACATTGCCAGTTGGAAGGCTTTGCCGGCAAGTGATGGGGGTCAACAAGTTATAGGTGTAGGATTTATTTGGAACTTTGAAAATGGAGGGAAACTTTAAGAAAAATCTCTCCTTATTTGGTCGAGAAGAAGAAAGGAGGAAAAGAAAGGTCGAACACAACAAACTTTTCTCACACTTGTTTTCTTAACTATATTCTCTTCCTTTTACATTTCTTCCCATAAGCTTCAAATTGAAAGTTCCAAACAGTCCCTTAGTCCCTTAGCTTAACTTGAAGATGGTGACTACTATTTTCCAAATGCATGCGGATAGAAAATGGAAGTGGGGGGCAGCTGTGAGTAAAACACAGCAGCGTGCAATTTCGCCGTCGAAAAGTGTTTTGGACAGTCCGAATTTTAAAAAAACTCTTCTAGGGATGACTTTTTGGTTGCAATAAAATCACTCTTAAAAACTTAATTTTCACTTTCTTTTTTCCATTTTGGTTTTCTCATTTGTAGATTTTAGGCCCCTCACCAGATACATGCCCCTATTTGGATATGAAAAATGACCCCCCATGTCATGAATCAGACATTTTAATTTATTTTTTTGAAAAAAATCTATGGTTAGACTCCCCCTTTTTTTTTCTTCTTTGTAGTTAATCTCTAAACAAGATAGGGATATTTATTTTGAATGAGAAAAAATCACCCTCCATACAGTATTTCTAATTTTCTAAAGAATATATTGTTAGACTCCTTTTTCCCCCTTTTCAGCAAAAAATTCCACAGCAATGTAGAAATTTTTTGGCAATCCATAACGGATAGGTAATTAATCTCAATGGATGCCATGATTTTGGTTTCTTCATTAATGTGTAGTATTTTCCCTTTGATTCTACTTGTCGATGATGAGAATTTCAGCAAATTGGGCTAAGGTCCAAAAGAATGTGCCCAATAAGGCATTTAGCACACTCTAAGTATGTATTTATAAGGTGTAGGATTAGGAATGGCAATTTAAACTATACAGATGGGTACCCAAACCGTAACCGAAGTTTTTTTCCACACCATAACTGAAATTTTTCACGGGTACGAATATGGTGGAAGGTAAGAAATATCTGTTCGGGTTCAGTTTGGTTAGGTGATAATCACCCAATAATGCATATTCTTTGTGTTTAAGTCCTTAGTTTTATCACTTTATGTTTAGTTAATTTAGCTTTTTGTTTGATATTGCACATAGGGTATGTTATTTTCATTTTGCAGGAAAACCGCTTAATAAATGAGGTTTTAAAGCTTAAAGCGAGCCGGTGGCATCCAAGACTCAAAGATGATCAAGAATGGAGTCACCGGGGCCAAAGAACAAAGTGTTGAAGACCCGACGAGTGGCCAAAACCTTTGGAAGCCAAGCCGGTGGTCGGAAGCTAAAGAGCCCGGTTGAAACAGAGAGACTAGGAAATGCCAATTGCAATTGGGTATCGATACCGGTTCACTACGGCGGCCTAGTGGATTTGTCTCAAAGCTATTCGGTATCGATACAAGAAATCCCTGTATCGATACCGAATGCCTCGCAGCGGATTTTTAAGGCGTTTTTGGGATATTTCGTGTGCGAATGAGGGCTAGTATATAAACCTCATTATGTCACAATATCCAAATATACACTACACACTAGATTACATTGCACTTTTTAGATCTAGAATAGATTTTACATTTCTTGTTATTGTTCTTCATTGTTCTTGGTGTTCTTAGTTAATTCTGTACTTTTCTCCCTTAATTAGTTTTAGTTTGTTATTTTACTCTTCATTAAAGTTGTAACTACGCTCTTGATCTATCTTAATCTCTAGTTTAATTTGAATTCCATTATATTTTCAATAATTAGCTTTGTTGATTCAATTTCTAGCATGAGTGAGTAGTTAATTAGGCTTAGTCATGGGGTGATTAACACTCCATAACTTGGATTGATCATTCTTGGTGTTCTTAGTTAATTCTGCACTTTTCTCCCTTAATTAGTTTTAGTTTGTTATTTTACTCTTCATTAAAGTTGTAGCTACGCTCTTGATCTATCTTAATCTCTAGTTTAATTTGAATTCCATTATATTTTCAATAATTAACTTTGTTGATTCAATTCCTAGCATGAGTGAGTAGTTAATTAGGCTTAGTCATTGAGTGATTAGCACTCCATAACTTGGATTGATCATGTTTTTCTCAATAAATCTTCAAGTAAGTTGGAAAATCAAGGTAGTTCGTGTTTGCCTATCAAATCTCGGCGGTGTTAACCTCTTTGATCATGCGTAGGCAAGAGCGAGCCTACTTGTCATGCATCGATGCTTAGAGCTATGTCATCCATTGCGTTTGTTAGATGAATACTAAAACTTTCTTGGTGTTTCGACTCCTTTTCTAGTAAATGGGCTTAATGATAAATCTTTCGGTTGGGGAGATCGTTGACGCGTATCTCAACCTGAGTAATCCGAGAGGGAAGCTGATTGATTCGAGTTGTGGGTGTTGAAATCCCCAAGACCTAGCCGCTTACTTTAAATCTTTTTCAAATCACACTTACATTGCACTTTTTCTCTGTTTCAAACTACGCCTAAAGTTAGCTGCCTGAAGGCCACATATCTTACTCCTATAAATCCAATCAAACCATGATGATATTCTCTTGGGTACGATCCCAGACTTCCGGATTATTATACTTCAACAGAGGTACTGACCCTACTCTTGGGGTGATCATATATTGATATATAGACGGACGAAGCATTAGGGTTTGTCTGATCTCCGAACCAAACTGAAACATGTAAATTACGAAAATGCCCTATACATACATACATACATACATACATACATACATAATACTTTTGCGTTTAAGGTTCACAAGAATCGCCCACTCACTCACTCCACGCAGCCAACACTTCAAACTCACCCCCTCCTCTCCTCTGCAACCTCTCACGGCCTCTCCCTTCTGTCGTTCGTCAATCATCATGGCCTCGTCCCCACCACCCCCCCCTCTCTCTCGATTCTTCTCATGGTGAAATTGTTCACTACTTGTGTAGAGTTCAATGCGTTTTGATATAAAAATGGACCTCGAGAAAGATGGATAAGGATTATTCTTCTTGATTTTGTTTTGGAAGATGCAAAGGATCAAATGTTTTTGAATGTGTTGTTATGTACGAAATAATCTGGGATGACATTCAGTTCGGTTATTACTCGAACCCCGTTAGGTTTGGACTGTTTGGTTATGGGTAGTGTCTCCTCTCCCTGTTGGGGTTTCAGGGCAAATTCAATTAGAGTTTTGATTTCGGATATTGGGTATGGATATGCCCATATCCGCCCTAATCTGCCCCATTGCCATTCCTACGTAGGATCCATTAATGCATTTTTTTTTTAGAGTCTAACATCCAGGAATTAACAACAATACCTTTCTGTATTAAAATTAAGAGTTTAAAATGCCCTAAGAGTTTTATTAAAATTAAGGTAACTGAAACTGGGGAATAAAATAGGAACTTAATTTTCAACACCACGTTTTTTATAACCACACTATCTTTTTTGTCCTCTTGTTATTTGAATTTTCAAAATTAACCTATCATTTGTTTATATAACTTTTCATACTTTGAAGGACATCATTGTAAACTCACATCAAAAGAAGACAATATTAAAATAAAATGAAGTGATTATGAAATAGGCTGTATAAAAGTCACTACCTAAAAAATATTAATATGTAGGATTAATATTTCCATCCATGCATTAGTTGCTTTTTCATTTTCCATAGTGGTGTGTATTAAAACCAACTTTCATGTTCGGATGTTAAAATATCCTCTCCGTCCCAAATTGCTAATACTTTTTTCCTCTTATTAATATCTCAAAAGTCAATATAAAAAGTTGTGCAACATTACCAATTACATTTCTTATCATTCTACTCATAAAAGCTCGCTTTTCCAAAAATGGGCAAGCAAATTGGAACGGAAGGAGTAACTAACAGGCACTGTACACTTTTCTCTTTTACAATTACACCCGCTATAAAACCGCATTCTTTTTTGTTTCTCGTCTTTTATGTAAATTTGTAAATTATTCATTAACGCACTTTTCAGGAAGCGTTAGGTTGTTAGGTTTTTCTGTAATTCTTATCTTTTGTTTAAACTCATTCTCATCAATAAAACAATGTCACATGGGCATGCTGCATAATGTGTTGTGTTAATAGAATTCCCCGTCCCGGTTTGGACACCGGACAAAGTAGTCGTATTCCCCTCGATAATTAAAAAGTCACATTTTCTGGAGAAAGAAAAAAAAAACACGTACGCTTAACAATAAAAGTCTTTTACTACCAAATTTCAACCACTAAAAATATTGTTCGATGCCGGCCGAAATTAATCGAACTAATCTATGTAGTTCAAACTCAAGACACATAATTTGCGTATGTGAGCGGGTGCGGGAGCACGAGCGTGAAAACGTTTTTGAAACACATCTCAATCTACTAAAATTCGTGGGAGCAAACATTGGGAACGCGAGTGCAATGCGAGGATTGAGAACAGAGCACTTGACATTTTTAAGGATTATATGTGACTAAGGTTCAAACTGATGAGACGATAGAATATCCGTTTCCTACTATTTGTTAAGAAATTCACAAGATCAGGATTCATGACTGACTGACCTGTATGAGTTGACTCGGAGAGAGATCAGCCAAATCGCCGGTGCTGAGTCCACGAATCAACTCAGCGAGTTTCGCCTCGAGTTGTAGCCCGGACTTGGAGTAGAGCAAGTGAAAAGCCATGCTGGGTCTCCACCCACCGATCCAAAGGAAAGCGTCCTCAAGGGTACTCCGCCAGGTAGGGGAGAGCATCCCCAGCACGTCCTCTTTGGCCCACCTAGATTTCGCCCGGTAGTACTGCTCGTAATGCTGGACGACTCGGTCGATTAGCAGCCGTAACTCGCTCCGGTTCTCGCTCCGCTGCTGCTGAGTCGACTCGGATGTCGCTCCGTCGTTGTTGTTGTCGTCGTTGTTTCTGGAAGCGGAGATGAGTTGTTGGAGGTGTTGGTCTTGTTCGACGAGCCAGCACTCGAAGAACTTGTGGAAGGTTTCGAGCTCGGGCGTGCCGTTCCTGGTGGCCTGTGCCATGAACGAGGCACTGCTCGGTGCCACAGACATGATTAGGACTTTCTCTCTCTCTCTCTCTCTCTCTCTCTCTCTCTCTCTCTCTCTCTCTCTCTCTCTCTGTGTTTTTTTGGGTAATAAATACTAGTACTAGCTATACCAAGAACATGCCACAAAGGAGCAACACCTCTGAAGAGATGGCTACAAACCGGCGGAGAGAGAGAGAGAGAAACCCCAAACAGGGTTTTGGTGAATGAAGCGGTCGGTCAGTTGGCCATAAAACTATGGGTACACGAGAAATTTTTCACTGCTGAGCGGTACCATGGTGTCTTTTCGGTGCATCCTGTCAAAACATTTCGGTTTTGGACGGCTCGAATTTGAAGAGAAAAAATAAAAGAGAAAGAAGAGAGAGAGTGTGAGGTGAGAGAAGAGAGTATTTCAATCTGAACCATCTAATATATTTTTAGACGGCTCGGATATGCCCGCTCGGGCTCCACGTCAGCCGGATGACGTGATACCCATCCAGCACTAAAAAATTTCTCATGGATACATACCATTTGGTGTCCACTAAATGAACACTATATTCCATAGAATCTATTTAGAGTTCTACACAAATGATCGGAATCGCTTTATTTGTTTATAACACTTTTTAAGAATCGTTGTACGAAATCAGTTTAGTTGAATATTAATAAAAGCTCAATCGATTCTACATCCATTTTACTAATAAAAAATTGAGCAAAGAATTGTTAAAGGTTTAAAGCTCTTACTTATATTTGACCTTTCTGACTATTATAAAAAAAAATCTTGAAAAAATTTATAAATTGAACAGCTTCAATAATTTATACGAGGGTAGAAAGTGAGTCGCATGAGATGTGGTGCATATTTGGTATAGACCAAATGGTGGGTATAGACTATAGACCAAATGGTGTACCCAAAGCAGGGCACGTCAGTTGGACAAAACTGTGATGGGTATGATGCACTGAACCTGAAATTCTGAACCCAGCTTGGCATGGGGTGGGTTCGAACCAACTGGCAAATACAGTCAACAGAGAGCGAGGGGGGAGGGTTGCTTTTTACTGTATTTATTTACTTATTTATTGGTTTGTCATTTTCTGATAAAAAGTTTAATCAAAAATGTTAGTGGCACATCACCCCCAACCACACCCTTTCACATACAGGCAGGAAACGGGACCCGCCTGTATGTGAGAGGGTGTGGTTGGGAGTGATATGCCCCTAGCAAGTTTAATAGGCGGGAGTCGTGACGTCTCAATTTATTCTCGACAACCGTCCAAAAGTGTTTTTGATAATTCAGATTTTAAGAACTTTTCCTTGGAATTTTTTTTTTTAAATTTAGATCATTGATTGTTGAGACAAACAGTTCGGATGGTACACAACATGTTCCTCCAGTCCCACACCCAAATACACAAATATTCACATAAATATGAGAGACCATACACACTAATGGTGTAATACGTGTGAGCCTATATATGTAAGTGTGTGGTTAATATAGTGTATGTTTTAAGTGTGATTATAGACTTTTTGGTTTATTCGAGAAACTTCTCCTTTTTTTTTCTTTTTTTTTTCCCCCTTTTTAGGGTAGTTCTTTTCATAATATAAGATGAGACTATCTTCAACCCATTTTTATTTCTTTAAATTAAAAAATTAATGTGACATATTAGAGGAAGATTTTGTAATTTATTCACAATTTTCTTCAACTTTTTGTGCTTTATGAAAAACTTAAATGAACCCATTGTCTTTTTTATTTTGGCCTCCAAAATGGTGCGTGACCTCCATATTTGGAAACTATATCCCATTATGGAGACTAAAATATCTAAAAAGAATGATGGATCCCTCCAAAAATCTCCTATAAAGTATATAAAATGAAGAAATGAGAGGATAAATTACAAAATTTCTCTTTTATATGTCACATTCATTTTCTATTTTGAAGAAATAGAAATGGATTGGAGATGCTCTCATGCAAGTAACTGTAGGTAAATACTAATGCCACGAGTCACAACTACTCTGCACGCAGTTTATGAGTATATGGCAGTTTTACCCTTCAAACACTCTCCCTCACTCCGAGGGCTGGGCTCGTTTATTATCAAGGTGTTTGAACTCAATTTGTTTATTAAATTAGCAAGGTTAAAACTTGATGAGTTGAGTTATGTTAAAACTTGAGCCGAACTCATACTCCTTCAGTTCTCATTCTTTTATCCATCTTTCTATTCCAACCAGATAAAAAAACTAATTATAACTTTTAATTGATAATACTATTTATATGCAATATAAATCTTGTTTGATAGATCTCAATAAGTTTTTTTAATCGATGTTTTCAAAATTACTTACAAGATTATAGATTACAAGATATAATCAATTGAAAAGTGACACGAACTCCCAAATGGGACTAAAAAATTAGGACGGAGAAAGTATTTGCATAAAAATCGAAAAGAGAGAGAGCAAGTAAGTTTACACGAAGAGAGAGATTGTGTGTATGTGCCCAAGAGAGAGTTGTTTGGTTATTTAGTGATATCAATTGGTTTGAAGTTTTTGTAAAATTTTGCGCCCGATAAGTAGATAGATAGAGCCTAGAGGCGTGTCTTGTGGAAGCAATGCTTGAAGGACGAATTGTCAGACAAGCTTAATTGTGTGTGGAAGCATAATATATGGTCGTGGCATTAGGGCGTTACATAACTGAATTGTTCTAATTTTTTTACCTATTCACGATGTTTGAATAGTCTAAATCGTCTATTTTATAGTGCGGAAAAGATATATGTACCGACCACTATGTAGGGAAATCGTACCGATGGCTGCGCGCGGCCGTCTCCGGCCACCAGACGGTCGATCCGAAAAATAGAATGATTAGATCAAGCACCCTACATACATCGGATGCTGTTGATTCCCGCATTGGGCCCCTCGTTTTAAAAAAAAAAAAATTTGGACGGCTCAGATCGGCCGTCCGGTGGCTGGAGACGGCCGCGCGCGGCCATCGGTATACCGTCGATATGGAAATGGTCGGTGCAAATAGCACCCCTCTTTATAGTGTACGTTATGACGGTTGTCGATTTTATAGTGGTTGAGAAAATTAATTATGTTAAGGAATCATTGCCGGGATAAATGTCATTTTAATATATAGCCAAAATCATTTATTCTATGGAATTCTTTGAGAAGATTAATAATGTGAAACATTTGATTGATTATGTATCCATCAATATGAGTTTGAAATATAATTGAAAATAACATGCTGACATATTGAATCGAACCTTTTTAATTATTAATTAATAATTTATTTACATTTTATGACATGATTGAGTTTCTCGATGAGCTCGATAACTGTTTTGAATCATCAATAGTGATGCTGGACTATCTATAAGACTATGATGGACTCTTCCCAGAAGTCCAACATACATACATCTTTAGGAAAAAATTTGGGAGATTTACTATAGCATGTTTCTAATCCCACTAGTCCACTTCTAAAGTTCTTAATCCCTCTAATCCACTAATAATTCTAATGACAAAATTACCCTATGTAAAAAAAACAAGGGCCTTGTTTGGCTAATACAAAAAATATACATTTCCATTTTTTTCAATATTGTTGCAACCACGTAACCACCACCTCTGCCACCACCACCACTCCACCACCACGACGCCAACATATAGCGTTATATGTGTGACAAAAATTTCTCTTTTCCTTTTTTTTTCCACCGCTGCCACCACCACCACTCCACCTCCATCACCACCAAGCCAACATATAACGTTATATGTGTGACAAAAATTTCTATCTTCTTTTTTTTATTCCTATTTTGAGCCATTCCCTTCTTGAACCCGCCACACCTTAACATATAACGTTATCTATCCCAATCTGTGTTCTTGTCTTATGTTTGGTACTATATCAACAAAAGTGCACATATAATCTTATATGTCTCAATCTGTCCTCTATACGTTATCAAAAACGAAGATAGATCTAAGACATATAAGGCTATCTATTAATATCTGAAACGTATTTTTTGCCAACACAAACACAGATAATATTATATGTGTATATCTGAACTTTGTACCATGCTTGAAAAAATGCACATATAAATTTATATGTCACAATCTGCATTTTTGCCTTATGTTTGGTAATACATTAACAAAAGTGCACATATAACCCCTCGAATCAAAACAACCCTAAAAACCAATATCTCAGCCTCTTGCCTTTGTAGCCAAAACCCCTAGCGTAAGCCCTCAAATCGATCCCCCGCAGGACATATAACCCCTCGAATTGACCCCTCAAAACCCTGCATCTGCTGCCCTCAAACTCCTCAAACCGCCACTGCCGCACAACCCCATTTGCACACAAACGCCTCACATCGCACGTTTCTCGGCAGAACCGGAAGGGCCAGAAAGGACTTGGTCCTACTGATGGGCCTGCTCCTCTGCATCTGAATGGAGAACAGTTAACAAAATCAGCTTGTATTGATGGCTCTGATAAAACTGTCAATAATGATTTGGGTGCAACAACTGACGGTAAAACTAGCGATTACAACAGGGAGAGATGTACCAAGGAAGACAACACCGATTTGGTTGTGGAAGCGCCCAATGCCCAAGTTTTGGTTACCAATAAAGATCGAAGCATTGTCAATGCAAAGGCCCATATGGGCATTGACACAAGTACCAAGAAAGATATGAGTGACTCAATTACCATAGCACCCGAACCCAATGGCCACCTAAATTCTGTTGGAGATTCATGTATCACAAAAACGACACCTCAAAAGGTAATGAGTGTGATTTACTATCCCATTTCACGACGTTCACGGGTCTTGTCGTTGGTGTCGCAAATCACGCGGCCCTGCATCGTTTTCATGTTGGTGATTTTGAGGCCGACAATTGGGGGAGGAGAGAGAGAGGGTTTGCAGAGGAGAGAGAGAGAGAGAGTAGGCCGTGGGGAGCAGAGCGAGAGAGAGAGGGAGGGGAGTCTGTGCTTCAGATTTATTTTGGGTCTAGGATTTCTCTCTATATGATAGCTTATATAGGGGGCATTTTTGTCTTGGTATAATTTCTTTTTTAAAAGAGGTGGACTTAATAATATTTCACCCCAAAAATACTAACCTTGAAATTCAATCGAATTAAGTCTATTTATAACTCTGAGAAAAGGAAACCGAAAAGGTTGGTGTTATTCGCTATGTTTGATTGCCTTTTTTAGAGTAATTTTCAACTCTAGGTACAGTTTTCAATAAATCTTTCTCTCTATCTCTCTCCACTCATTACCACTCCAACTTTCAAAAATAACTTTCTAAAAGCTCAACCAAACAAAGTGATTGTCATCTTTGATTACGCACTTTGTACCATATTGTAAAGATATAATTCTACCTATATCCTTATATGAACAGTAGACAGCATTATATAATAATATACAAAATTTATAGATATTTGTTTAAAAGTATATACAAAATTTATGACTTGAGATAATATCTTTGAAAGGATCCTTAAAGTATCAAATTTAAAACATATTCAAATAACGTGTGTGATGGTCATTGGACAAGTCAAAGTAGCTATGCATAATTTGTTTTGGATTAAACATCCATCTTGACAACATGACATCTTCAAATAACGTGTGTGATGGTCATTGGATAAGCCAGAGTAGCTGCTATGCACAATTTATTTTGGATTAAACATCCATCTTGACAACATGACATCTTCAAATAATGTGTGTGATGGTCATTGGACAAGCCAGAGTAGCTGTTATACACAATTTGTTTTGGAATAAAAACCCATCTTGACAACAAGAATATTCTAAAAAGTAGACAAGTATGATAACATAAAAATGAAAAGTGCGCAAACGTGCAAAAATTCAAAAAAAAAAAATCTTTTAGATTATATATATATTTTGAGCTTTTTGGAAGTTTCATTAATAATTTTTACTTTTTTAATTTATCTTGTCGAGACAAATACAAAAAAGTAACATATTTTGAACAAAATTTAAAAAGTTTACTAAAAATAAAAGTAAGTATAGATATCGTACGTAAGGTCCCAATTTTGCAGTGGCAGAGCCAGGATTTTGACTGTAGGGAGGCCGAATTAATAGACATTTTTTATCGAAATATATACTTATTATTTCATAAAAAAATTTCTTTTCAATACATTACATTTGTACATTCTAGCAACTTCAACAGTCACGCGATTATTTTTTATTTATGAAAGAAATTGAGAAATGAGAATGTAAAATAACCAGCCGGTTTTTTATGAAATCAAGCCAAAATTATTGAGATTATAAGTAGCGATACACGAATAATTATCAATTATATTCAAAATCAGGTATACATGTAACGCCCCGATTTTAGGAAACGTTAATTAAATCTTACTCCCTCCGTCCCTTTTTTTGTGTCCAGTATTCCATTTTGGGCTGTCCCTTAATAAGTGTCCATTTTGTAAAGTTAGGGGGGTAAAAGTTGGTGTATTGTCTATTTTGTCCCTAAAAGTAAATTTTATTTTGAAAAGTTAGTGAGTAAAAGTGTAATGATGATGGGTAAGTAGGGAAAGTGGAGGAAAAAGTTGATGTGAAAGGTGTAATGATGATGTCTTTTTAATAAGTTGGAGTTACGAAGCAGAACACTTAAAAAGGGACGGAGGGAGTAATTTTTTTTATAAGAAATTTCGGAACGTTACAATAAAAAATAAAAAATTTAAAACTCGGGAGTTTAGAGGGTGGCCTGGGCTCCAAGAAAGCTCTGCCACTGCAATTTTGACTAATGAAATTATATCTGCTCCCTTTTTACCAATTAATAAAATATAAAAGTGCTGCTTCTATTTTTCTTTTCAATTTTTTTGCTTGATTAAAAAATAAATTCAGGTCAAAAGGTTAACCTTAAGTTATTAGTAGCTGAAAGGCCTTTACTTATATTCCATTTTACATTTTCCACATCCACCGATGTGGGACTCTTTTCATTCATTTCCATGGTGATGGGTTCTTACAATCTCCTCACCTTATGATTTAATGTCGTCGTTGTATTAGCCCAGCAACCTTTCCTGGTGGTCATGGTGTGACACATAGTTCTGTACAGCATAATCAGTGTGTTTGTACCAGATTCTAAAGGTGGCTCCCACCATAAAGACCAGAGTTGTGATTTGATATCAACTGTAACGACCCGCGCCAGCTGACCTGCTAACCCTTAGCCTAACCACGTAGCTCAAAATATTAACCTCAAATTATTAGTAGCTGAAGGGCTTTTACTTATACGGAGCGGTTCTGGGATAACTAATTAGACACCTAAAAAACCACCTCATAGTTTCGATCAAATTTTAATAATCCAAGTTGCTCAATGTGATCAGAATGTGATTTTAAGGGTACCCACGAGAAACCAACAAAAAAAAAGACCGGGAAGGGCTTCATCTGAGCAATTTTTAGCTTAGATTTGATGAACGGTTCAATTAAAAATTGTTCAAAACAAGCATTTTCGTGGTCATTTTTTTTGCTTATTTCTCAAGGGTACCTTTAAAATCACATTCTGCACACATTAAACGGTTCGGATCATAAAAATTTGATTGAAAACTATGAGATTGAGATTTGGAGTGTTTTTTTAGGTGTTTAATTAGTTGTCCGCAAAACGGCCCCATACTATTCCATTTTACATTTCTCTAAATTGAGGTGTCTGAACCAGATTACGCTTACCTTGATTAATCTTGGGGAATCAATCCTACAGTGCACTAGCAATGCCCCCAATTAAAACCGGAAAAAAGTTCTGGATAGATTGGTCCCAAATCAGGAAAAATATTCCACATAAATTGATCTCAAAAGAATTGATTAAGTACGAGGTTTATTCAAGAGGTTAGTTAAGGGAAGGTTCAAGCCTGGTCGCGTACGTAGTGTACGTAGCTCTATTTATTTGGAGGTAACAAAGCTACCGCTAGAGAACATATGAAGCCAAGAACACAGGCGGTTTTGTCCATAACGGTGCTCATGGGTTTTTTTTTGGAAAATTTTAAAATCAGCTCAATAGGCTGACAATAATAAGTGTGTGAATGTATATTAAATGGTGTATAAAATACACAAAAATAAGTATTTTTCTTGTCTTCTAATGTGTTTATTGTCTGCCCAATAGCAAGACCGTTTTTTTTTTCTTCTCATTTTCGTCTTTACGGTGCTCATGGTTTTTTGAAGTGGTTGATGGTTTCCACCGGGAGTTATGAATTTTGACTTCTTGTATTTAGTGCTCTTTGTTTTTTGTCCTGGTACAATGAATTTTGACATGTTGTATTTAGTGCTCTTTATTTTTGGGTGCCGCTATTCGCAGCCTTCTATTTTCTCTCATGGTCCGTTAAAAATTTTCAATTATACTCGACAGTTACTTACCGAAATTGAGATATATTTTCAGCATCTAAATACTGAAATTTAATATTTTTTTCAACAGCTATTTACCGAAAATTGAACATATTTTCGACATGTAGTTACCGAAATATAATCTTGTTTTCAACAACAATTTACCGAAATGTTATTTACGATTTTCAACAACCATTTACCGAAATGTAGTGGGTTATGGGAGAAAATAAAAGGTTGCGAATAGCGGCGCCCTTGTTTTTTTGTCCTGGTACATCATTGCCAGATTCTGTATTGACCTGAAGTTTGAAAATATTAACAAACTAATCCCACAGCTTTTATCTAGTTGCATATGTCTCCCTGCTACATCACCGTCTGATTGATTAGGCACACTACCAATTTACCATTCGACAAAATTCAAACCCTCACTTCTCTTCTCACCTCCAAAAGTAATCACAACCACTCCACATAATGTGGGAAATGGGTTAGAAATTAAATGGGTTTTGATGACGCCTTTTTTCCTAATTTTGAGGAGTAATAAGTACTGTCGGATCTATATGCTTTTTAGGTCAATCTATGGGTAGAAATGTATTTTCGATTGCGAGAAGATTGACATTGGATATATAGTTTTAAATTCAAACCATATTGCTGCGAATGAGAACTCACCTCCAAAAATCACTACATGGACATTGGTTGAAGAAATGTCTTCTAATGTTTTACATCGCATATACAGCGAAATATTTGAGATTAAATATCTTGCATTGTGAAGTTGGCCAAGTACTTGTACAGTTGTACCAACATCCTTCAACCCATTGGCCTGAGCTCAGCCAAGCCCGGCCTTGAGATTTCTAAGGCCTTAGGCAGAGTTTGAAAATGGGGCATCTCATTTTTTAGTATAAAAATACTAAAAACTTAACGCATTTTACCATCGCGTTTCCATTAATAAAAAAGTTGTCAACAAAATTTCTTTTTGCTACAGTAACTCTATTCACAAACCCATCAACAACTTATTCACTACTGGAAACATCTAACAACTTCTCAACCACAAATAAAAATCTACAAATTTTTCACTACCGGAAACACCCCCTAAGTTGTTTGAGTTGTAGCTCGGCGGCAAAGTACTTGTATCGCCTTTTAGAATCTCAAGTCAGGAGTTCGAGACTCCAAAACTTCCTTTCAAAACCTTTTTTGTACAGATGTTCCAAAACTTTGGGAGAAAAAAGGAAGCCGCTAGGAATCGAACTCGCGTTTCCACGCTCCATACACGCGCGCTTAACAAATGTGCTACGTTAGCCTAGTTAAAAAATATTTCACATACTAATATATACTAGATTGCACTATTATGGGGCCCAATTATTTGGGCCAAAACAGAAGGCCCTAGGCAGTCGCTTGGTGGGCTTATGTTCAGGGTTGGCCCTGAGCTCAGCGAGAGGGTTTAGGATTGATGAAATAAAGCAAGCTAGTAATAGTAAATTATGTGCTTAAGACTATACCGACTGAGCCGTTCCGCTTTCTTTTTAAACCTTCTTTTTCAAAAAAAAAGGTAATTTCAAGCTCAAATATAATAAAAATAAAAAACAATTTTTTAATTTTTTTTGCACCTTTTAAATGATCTCAATGAGATCTATCAAATAAAATTCATATTGGTAAAAAAATTATTTGCATAAATATATGATTTTTGAGCTTGAAATTACCTTCCTTTTCTAAAAGTTCTTTTTTAAAGAAACCGGAACACCGATTGGAAAAAACTGAATGAAACATGACTAAATAACTCGTAACACTTACATTGTTTTGTGACCTCTTATCTCATAAGTTAGGAAAAATGACAGCCAAGAATGTGTTTTGATAATTACTACCTGCCAAGGACATTTTCAGCATTAACAAATATTCTCAACATGTCCTTGGTAGATATTAATTATTAAAACACGTCCTGGGCCGCCATTTTCCCCATAAGGTTAAGGCCATGCTTTGTTGATTTGTTCACCATATTTGTCCTTTCCTAAAACCCACCCTGGCCACATGACACCAATGGCCTATTTGGATGGGGCATTGTAAAGGAGTGTTGTGTTCTCCCCCTTTTTAACACCTGGGCCTAGCCGAATACCCCATTTGGCAGTCAAAAATGGAGGGGGTATTCTCTTCACCTGGTCTTCCACTACACCTGCTAATATTAGCTGAGGGGGTATTATCCATGGGTAGGGTCCGACCAGTTGTTGTGGAATCCCCCAAATCCCCCTCTATTTCGGACGATTCTACCCATCGTAATCCCCCTTTTCCACCCTGAGGTACAGCCAAATATCTTAGGCTAACCAAAGAGAGCCCTAAAGCTAAAAATTAATTATGACCCTTTAGGATAAAATAATCAAACAAATAGGATCTTCGTACCGGTTCAAACGGATTGAAAATTAGAGTACTTAATTTTTAAATATATAAATTGTAGGTTGAAAAATTAAGTGTTCCAAATTTCAATCCGTTTGAATGGGTGGGAAGATTTTATTTTTCTGATCATTTAATTCTAAAAGGTCATAATTAAATTGACTCTAAGACTTTCGTTGATTAGCCCTAAGAAAATCGTACAACCAAATATCTTAGGGCTAACCAACGAGAGCTCTAAAGCCAAAAATTAATTATGACTCTTTAGGATAAAATAATTAGACAAATAGTATCCTTTCACTGATTCAAACTGATTGAAAATTGGAACAATTAATTTTTCAATCTACAGTTTATATATTAAAAAAATGGTTTAAAAAAAATGAAGTGTGAAAGATTAAAAACGAATTTAATCTACAGTTGTTAGTAAAACTGACTTTTTCAACCTACAGTTTATATATTAAAAAAAATGAATTTTATCAAATTAAAACTGACTTTTTTATTTTGTAATATTATTAAATTAGTACATTTATTAGTAAAATTAAATATGAAGGCTTTAAGTGTGAAAGATTAATTATATTTGTAATTATATATATAACGTAATACATAATTAAGTTTGGGGCTGCACAAGGGCAAAAGAGTCATTTGACAGCTTTTTACATCATTCACGCTTCCTTATACCCCCTATTTATCCTTCATCCAAACCAAGTACTATTTTATCCCCCTTTCTAATACCTCATCCAAACCGAGTGCTATTTAATACCTCATCCATAAATATTACATCAATGTGGGTCATTCCTTATTAACCAATACCCCCTACTATCTAACCTTCTACATGAGAACTAAAATGCATGTTATGACCAAAAAATCAACTCCATTCTTTGTGTTATATCTTCATCAGAATATATATATATATATATATATATATATATATATATATATATATATAACAAAATGGATATGGGATTTTTTTTTTTGATTGCCGTAACCCAGAGGTTTGCCCAAGTCCAATGGCTTGCTAGGCTTACCCCTGGGCCAGCCCTGCATTGCATGGTAAGCTTACCCTTGTTATGGTCCTATAGGTGAATCCATGCTAGGTAAATAACTTAAGTGTATTCACTTAGGACCCTGGTGCAGGACAAACAAGAGAAGGTGATCCCATGACACATGTCATGAAAAGAGGTTGGGGAGGAAATGACCTTGTGGAGAAGATCCTTAGAATTCATGTAAGATAATGACTTGTAAAGAATTGGATGACGTGTTACCTTCTACTCTTATAGATGTTATTGAACTGTTATACATTTATCTGTAAGATTGATTATGGGTTCCGGGTGGACTTTAGCTATTTAGCTTCAATCACTTACGGTAGTACTACGTTATCCTGGTATTCAAACACTAGGTACGAAAGATGGATCAGAAAGGCATTATTAAAGTCAAAGGTGAAGCCTCTTGAAGAATGAAGCTATCAAACCAAGCCAAACCTAACCAAACCAAACTGAGCCATAGTTTTTGAAGAATGAAGCTATGAACCCCAGATTTCCCTAGTCTTAGTTACTCTTTTCCTTTTCAAAAACAAATTTTAAAGTTGACTGTTGCTTTGAAACTTTTCTACTTATGACAAATAGATATAATCAAACTATGCTTCTGCTGGTATTTAAGAAATTTGTCATTTTATGTCAAGAAATCATTGTGAAAAATCTTTTAATAATGTCCGAAAATATGAGCGTTACAATGACAATTAAGAATGCACAAAAATTAAAATGCATGAGTTTTGTGTCATGCAAGAAATGCGGCCCTTACATAGCAAGGTCCATTACATCCAAGAAATTTAGAAAAAGAAGAAGATCTATTGGGATCTTGTTCAATAATTTGTCTTTAGCTATTTCGTATCTATAAAACAACATAGAAATTAGGTTAATTAAAATAAGCCATGGTCTTTAATATATATATATGCTCACGTAAATTTATAATACCTATTTGTGCGTGCACGCACAATGAGTTATTCAACTTGATATTTTTAATTGGTAAAAGAAATGATTAGTGAGTTAAAGATTTGGCATTTTTTTCATCATTGTATTATCCCTCTTAGAGCATCCACAGTGATTGTTAAAGTTAATAACATTTATTCAAAAAAGAGCTTATATTGGAATAACTAAATTTAGCAACCTCTTAGCAATTCATCAAATTTTGGCTCTTGGATAATCAAAACTAGCAACCTTTTGTCAATAACTAAATTTAGTTTTCCCCATATTTCCCAACCAAGTATAACATCATTACACAAAAATTCTCTTTATTCCATTTTCAACATGTTTCTAAGAGCATCACAGTGGAATAACAAAAAGTCAATAATAAAAAATTATCACATCATCTTTTAGTTATGCATTTAAGGGGTTGCTTAAGGTTAGTAATGTAAAGGTCCGCAACGGTACAATCAAAATTAAATAATCAAAACTTGCCATATCACATTTTCAACTTATAAAAATAAAAAAAATTTGACATAGAAAATATTTTTTTAAAAATAGGTTTCAAACTAATAAAAACAGGTTATTTGAATAAAAGAAAATAGTTTTTTGAAAACTTTGATTTAAAAAAAAACAGCTTGAAAACTTTGATTTAAAAAAAACAGCTTTTGGGAAAAAGTGAAAAAAAAAGTTTTCAAATAAAAAAAAGTTTTTGAAATTTTTTTTGCATAAAGAACAGTATTTGAAAAAAAAAGTTTTGATAAAAAAATTGTTTTGAAATAAACTATTCTTGCAAAAAAAAAAAAGTTTTTGCAAAAAAAATAAATTTTTTTTAAAAGTATTTTTCTTAGAAACATGTTGAAAATAGAAGAGAGAGAATGTTTTTGTGTAATAATGGTGTACTTGATTGATAAAATATGGGGACAACTAAATTTGGTTATTGGCAAAAAATTACTAGTTTTGATTATCCAGTGGCCAAAATTTGATGAGTTAGTAAGAAGTTGCTAAGTTTGATTATTCTAATATCATGCCCTCAATTTTAAATGTACATTTTAATAATTATACATAAAAAGAATCCTTTCAAATACGATCCATAATACCCAAAGAGTTCGCTACACCATCAAAAATTTACATACAAGGGCATAACGACACAATATTTCAACTAAATCCAAAAAAGGGGAAAAATAAGGTAAATTGTTTACAGTTATCCATCGTAAACCAATATGATTAAAATTACAGTTACATCTCCAAATTATGATGTACAAAGCATGTCAAAATAATTCTCCACCGATTGCTTTCAAAAGTTTGTCCACACGTGTGTGTCAAGCAATTCAAGTAATTGCCTCTCATCCGTACCTAAAAATAAAGGGTTGAGAATACACGTGCTCAGTAGAAAAATCTCTACAAACTTTATGTGCTATTGGGAGGATGAGTGCCAAGAAAAATATTTTAGTAAGAGCAAAATTTTTTTTTTTACTGAAAGTAGAACTTACAACACAATCCTTACTTTGGAAAACAAAGAATTCTTCTTCGTTCACATCAACACTCTCACCTACACACGCTTCTGTAATGCTCCGAATTTTGGGACGTTAGATAGACAATTTTATTGAAAATCTAAATAGAGTCTGGCTCATTATTACATCATAACTCCCATAAGAGTACTTTCATTACATAAAGGGAGGGGAAACTAAGGTTCCTAACTACAGCTCCGCCTGCTCCTCCATCCTAGCTTTTTGGCTCCGAAAGCCTCCAAGGTATACAGCTCACCCTGATTATCTACAAAGTCTGACACATTATACTAACGTCACCACCAGTATAATATGTCAGAATCACCAAAGGTAACACCATGAGCTACGAGAGCTCAACAAAATAATCTTATACTCACTAACTTATAACTTACAAACAACGAGTCATACAAATAGTATACAAACTCATGATTTTCAAATAGTACATGCATATTCAATAAGCAATTTACATTGACACATCCACATTCCCTATTCTAACGTTGGTGTCTGTGATATCTGTGTTTCTCCTATGCGACTCATCGTAGACCGTGTCTTGTTTTCATTTACAAAATCAACATTTCGAAAAGCACTTTTTAAACGCGTTATCAATGAAGCTACCACGTCCAGCTCCATTAACAACACACACAATGGGCTACCAAGTCCAGCCACATTGCAGTTTTCAAATCCATAAACACAATGGACTACCACGTCTGGTCACATTGTGGTTTTCATAATTCACACAATAGGCTACCAAGTCCGGCCACATTGCGGTTTTCAAATCTATACACACAATGGGCTATCACGTTCGGTCACATTGCGATTTTCATAATTCACACAATGGGCTACCAAATCCGGCCACATTGCGGTTTTCTTGGCTCTTCTCCACGGATAACCAAGTCACACCTCCAATGAGACTACCACGTCCGGTCCCATTGGCAACACACACCACACAATGGGGTATCACATTCGGTCACATTGCGGTTTCAAAACATTATCCATACCCTAAGTGTCATGTTTCTACTTTCGATTCATGTGTCTCGTTTGCATGCATAGACTCCATGACAGGAGTTTTCACATAAGTACACATAAATCATTCATTATAATATTGAAACTAAACTAGCAAGATCATCCAACTCTATATTACTTATCATGCTTATATTATCTCTAAGTTCACGCAATCATGCTCTAAGTTTCCAAAATCTGTTCTCTCTTCCTTTTTGGGAGGTTCAAAACAACATATGTTTTTCCGGAGAATAAAGTCAAGTTATTCAATATAGTCATATTTATTTTCAAACCTTTAGTAAAACACTTTTCAAGTTCTCAAGCATTTCAAACAATACAAACAATATACACATTTTTATTTATACTTAGAGATAGTGAGTAAGGATAATCTACATGATCATATTTCATTTTGAAATTTTAGTAGAACAAGTTTGCTAGATATTTTTAGTACTTTAACTTAACATGCATTTTCAGACACAAAAAAAAATATAACTATAATTTTTACTAGAGAAAGTGAGTAGAAATATTCTACCATTCTTCTTGGTGGTAGAGACGGCTACGAAAAAGTAAGTCGGCTATCGAACGGGCGGCCTCCTACAATAAGCTTACGATAGCTTCGAAAGAGAAAAGATAGAACTTCCTTTTTCTCTTGAAACTAAATCTTGACCTAACTTGTAACAACCCTGATTTTTAGTAAGTAAAAATTTCGTTAAAAATTTGAATTTTATTTTAATACTTGGATTTGCTTCCAAAAAATTCCTTTTTAACTTTAATAATCCGTCATAACTAGATTTGAGATTTATAAAATTATATTTCTTGGCTAGAGATTCTACTTGGCAAGTATAGTTAGATTCTAATCATTTAGTTAGAGGAACCTAACTACCAATTCATCTAGTTACTTTCTCCTAACTCTAGATGAGCATTTTGAACCTCCTTGAACCTTTTGAACCTTTCAAACCCTAATGAAACCTTTTGGACCTAGGACTAGTCAATCAAGTCATACTTGTCATCTTGGATCTTTACCCATTGGACAATAAATGTTAGGGAATTCTTTATCCATTGGACAATAGAAAATCTAGATTTCTACCAAAAGTACTTAATAGATTTTGTTAAATTACCCATATATAGTTATATATGGTTATACATACATGCCTAGAGGACATATGGTATTATTCTAGTATATATAGTACATCACCCTTTTATCCATTGGTCAATAACCGCTAGGGAAATTATTACCCATTGGATAATAGAATTAGTCTT